>NW_006408952.1:625784-639764 GCF_000296735.1 Chrysochloris asiatica
CACTTTCCTGAAAGACCTCAATTTTTATTCCATCAATTCCTGGTGCCTTGTTCTTTGCCACTTCTTTCAATGCACTTTGGACTTCCTCTCTGAGTATCGTTGGCTCTTGTTCATATGGTATCTCTTGAAATGGTTGAACATTAACCATTTCCTTTTGGTACAGGTTTAGGGATATTGATTACGTCAATCATGTTGTGCAACCATTACCAAAATTGTAATCAAATGTTTCATCATCATAAACAGAAACACACTGCTTCCTAAACAGTTACTTCCTTGTTTCTCTCTCCCCTACCCTCCTTTACTCATTCACTACCATCAAATAGATTCCAACTCAAAGTGGTCCTGTAGAGTAGAGTAGAACTGCTCCAGAGGATTGTCGGGGCTGTAAATCTTTACAAGAGCAGACAGCCATGTACTTCTCCCATGGTGCAACTGATGGGTTTGAGCCCCTGACCTTGCAGTTAGCAATCCAACACTTAACCCATCGTGCCACCAGGCCTTCTTTCTCCCACCCCTAGTAACCACTAATAAACTGTGGTCTCTATACATTTGTAAATTATAAGTATTTTATACAAATGTGATCATACAGTATTTGCTCTTTTGTAATTGACCTACTTTACTTGTTAAGTGCCGTCAAGTTGGTCCCAACCCATAGCGATCCTGTATAGGGTTTCCGAGTAGCAGCTGATGAGCTTGAACTGCCAACCTTGTGGTTCAAACCAACTTTGCAGTCCAGTGCATTAACCCACAGCACCACACCAGGACTTCTTCACCTAGGACTTCACTTAGCATCATCCTGTTTTCAAGGTTCATCCATGCTGTGACATGTATCAGGACTTCATTTATCTTTATGGCTGAGGAACATTCCATTATAAGCTATCTTTTTTTAAAATCTCTTCATCTATTGATGGACATGTAGGTTGCTTCCACCTTTTGTCTATTGTGGATGGTGCTGCAGTGAATATAAATGTGGGTATTCAGGTGACCTATTACCATAAAGATTACAACAAGAAAACCCTATGAGGTAGTTCTACTCTATCATATGAGGTCTCCATGAACTGTAAATCGACTTGATAGTTACTTAACAATAGCAATAACATAAAAGGAAAAACCTACAGAACTCATTGGAAAATCAGTGGAGACACCCAACACAGGCAGAATCTTTGTTGGTTCTAAAGGCTCAAAATATGACAGACATGGAGAACTTCCTTCATCAAGCTAAGAGAACTGTCTTGAACCTGAGGTTCAAAGAGAAACACACTGTGGGGGTATCACTTGAGTTAACAAGATATTTCTTTGGAATAAATGAGATTCCGTGCTGGAGTTAACCTTATTTCAGAGACTTTTCCCACCCAAGCTTCCCCAGAGCATTTCCCATCTCCTAAGCAGTAAGTGTTTAGAAGGCATGAGCTGCTGTCTTCCACTAAAGAGAGAGTTGTAGACGTCTTGATGCTGGGACTAGTGACGCTATAAAGAAGCTCTTCTCTTCCTTACACTTGGCAGTCAGGATTTTTATGTTCCATAAAAATGCTCTTACAGCATCTGTGCATATGTGGTCACCAGACCAGTCCTAGTTACTCATGTCTTGTCATCACTGTCTTCAGTCTCAAAGTTGGCAGAAAACTTCTTCTACTCTAGATACTGATGGTGGTGATTATGTGCCATCAAGTTGGTTTCAATTCATATTTCAGACATCTTATCAGAAGTAAACAGTCTCTGGAGAAGGACATCATGCTTGGTAGAGTGGAGGGTCAGTGAAAAAGAGGAAGATCCCCAACAAGATGGACTGGAACAGTGGCAGCCTCAATGGTCTCAAGCATAACAACGATTGTGAGGATGGCCCAGGACCAGGCAGTGGTTCATTCTGTTGAGCAGGAGATCACTATGAATTGGAACCAACTCAGTAGCACCTAACAACAACAACAATGTATACCCAGGCATAAATGACTGCTAAGGAAATATTTACATTTAACAGAGCACAGAGTCCCAAGAGTGAGTCTTGCACTCTTTCCCAGCCTCTCTGCATTATACCGCATAGGCCTGCAGATTGGCACCTGCTCATATGATCATCCCTATAGGGCACAATTATAACAAGAATTTATATTTCAAGCACAATGCTAAGTACTTGGCAAATATTACCTAATTTAATCTCAATACACAGCAGTCCACCCTTAGAAAAAAGTTATCCCAAACCACCTGTCCCCCATTGAGCTTTACAGAAACTAGAGAACATGTTGCAAGCCATATGTTTTTCTTCATATTCTTAAGAAAAACTAATAATTTCCCTTAGTCTTTAGCATAATCTAACAAATATCAGGTTGCATGGCTCACAAATGCATCCAGTTATAAAGCTTGTGATTAATGAATTACAAAAGCATTGCCAAAAGCAACGCAATGGAAATAAGTTCCCCTCTGCGTCATCATCGTATTCTCCAGCCCTTCCCTGCTCATTGCACCACCAAGAAGAAGTTAAACTTTTATTAGCTGACTTAGTTCTCAAGTGCTTCTATACAAAAATACCACAAGTGGATGACTTTAACAAACAGAAATTTATTTTCTCATACTTTAGGAGACTAGAAGTCCAAATTCAGGGCACTTGCTATAGAAGGAGGCATTCTATGTTTGTTGGGTCATCTGTTCCTGGGTTATCTACAGACAGTTTCACATCTCTCTTCTCTTATTTCTGCTATACTGGTTTGTTTAATCTCTTGTATATCTCAAAAGAGACTGATTCAAGATACGCCTTACGCTGATCCTGTCTTGTTAGCATACCAAATACAACCTTTTCACAACTAGGTTATAACCACAGGCAGAGGATTTACAACACTTATTTTTGGATTCTTGTGCACAAGACCTCTTTAAAGTGTTCAAGAGTAAAGAAGTCGGTTTGAGAACTGAGGTACACCTGACACAAGTCATGGTATTTTCAGTAACCTCATATGCATGTGAAAGTTGGACAATGAAAAAGGAAAACCTTATTGATGCATTTGAGTTATGGTATTGGAGAAGAATATTAAAAGTACCAAGGACTGCCAGAAGAACAAACACATCTATATTGGAAGAAGTACAGCCAGAGTGCTGCCTTAGAAGCCAGTATGGCCAGACTACGTCTTTCATACTTCAAACATATTATCAGGAGGGACCAATCCCTGGAGAAGGACATCATGCTTGGTAGAGAGGAAGGTCGATGAAAAAGAGAAAGACCCCATAGGAGAGGGGTTAACATAGCGGCAACAGCAGCAGTGGGCTTAAGCATTGCAACAGTTGTGAGGGTGGCACAGGACAGAGGAGTGTTTTTGTTATGTTGTACACTGGGACATTATGAGTCAGAATCGACTCGACAACACCAATCAACAGCAAAGTTTTGGGGAGACACAATCCAATCCATAATACTAGTTCTTGCTGTAAGGTATTGCAACATCCATCCTTTTTACTTCCTGGTAGACATAAAACTGATTAAGAGCAGTATTCAATGGGTGGAAACCAACCATTATTTATTTCCTAAGGAGTCCCGGTGTGGCGCTGTGGGTTAATGTGCTGGACTGCAAAGTTGATTTGAACCACAAGGTCAGAGGTTCAAGCTCACCAGCCACTCCTCAGAAACCCTATTTAGGGTCGCTATGGGTCAGAACCAACTCAATGACACTTCACAACAACAACAAACAAGAGTGAAAAAGAATCGCTTTACCAAAGATTTTCTTGCACTAAACTTTAGATGCTTTCTTCTCCCTGTTATACTTCAGATGGTAACTCCACTACTTAACTGGCTTTAAGAAATAACCCCACCTGTCTATTGGTCACTGTTTTTTGGCAGCCGTATATTAAACTGACAAACGAGTCAGTGTAACATTTATTAAGACTAGTTAGCAAAGATCTTTAATCTTTTTGACGGACTTATCAAAGATTGAATGCTTCGTTATTTTCTTTATAGAATTCATTATGCTCTTAATCCAGCAGCCACACTTTTCTTTGCCCTGGGGGATGAAAAGAGCTAAGAAAAATTTCTTGAAAAGAATATTGTTCCCTGCCCTTGGGAAGTTGTGAGGATAAAGCTAATAGCTGAATAATTTCATTCACCTAATAGCAACCACCCTCTCTGTCAGCCAAAACATATTGACTCTCCTGTTCTGCTGCAGTAAAAATAGAAATTATTGATGCATAAAAACACATCAACCACAAAACTAAACAACACACAAAAAAATAATTTAATTTAGCCAGTAATCAGCTTAGAAGTGCAATGAAGGGACTTTTCTTTTGAGATTTTAAAAAGCCATTTCAGGCTCAAAATAAAAAATTAAAAAAATTATTTTAAAAATCATTAATAGAGGGATCTTCTACCACCAAAATAGAAGACCACAGAGTGTAGTACATCCTTTTGACCTGAGGTCCCTGTAATATGAAGCTACTGGATCCATAGAAAAATTTTTGCCAAGATACATGGAGAACTCCAAGGAATGCTGGGCCTACGGTTACTGAAAGGGGACCTTTCTCCAGAGCCAGCGCTCTGAATTTGGACTTCTAGCATCCTAAAACTGTAAAATAATAATAATAATAATAAAATCAGCAGTAAGTCTATGTTCTACTACATACATTTTCAACAAAAAAGAAAATAAATTATTTTGAAAATCAATTATTCTAATAGTTATGCTCTTTTAAAATAGGCAATCAAATTACACAGAAAATGCCAATATAGCAAAGGACAGCTGTGAATACCAAAAACAGAAGCATTATCGTTGGTCAGTGCCCCAATTTAGTTCCAGTTCCTTGTGACCCCATGTACAACAGGACAAGACTACTGCCTGGTCCTGCACCATCATCATAATTTTTGTTATGACTTTAGATCTTTTCAATTGTACATGAGCTCAAGATCAAAATAGATCCAAGAGCTGATTGTCTTTTTGCAGAAAAAAAATGAATAGAAAAATTCATTATTGTTATGTGCCATTGAGTCAGCTCCTACTCATAGCAACCTTGTACAGGGTTTCCTAGAAGGGGGTGGGGTGGTTTGAACTGCCGATATTGTGGCTAACAGTACAATTGTGGTTATGCATTGTTGTTGTCACCAGGCTAGTGGCATCTCTTTTAGGAGTCTTCCTCTCTTTTGCTGACCCTCCACTTTAGCAAGCATGATGTCCTCCTACAGTGACTGGTTCCTCCTGATACCAGGTCTGAAGTGTGAGAGATAAAGTCTCAACATCCTGACTTCTATGAAGCACTCTGACTGTACTTCTGCTGGTATTCAAAATACCGGTGGTATAACTTTTGGTATCACAATAACACACAGCCACAACAGTACACCAAACTGACAGATTGAGTGGTAACTGTCCAAAGTATGAGATACGAAGTCTTGCCATTTTCACTTCTAAGGCGCACTCTAACTGTACTTCTTCCAAAACAGCTTTGTTCTTCAGGCAGTCCTTGATACTTTCACTGTTCTTCACCAACACCACATTCAAGTGCATTGATTCTTCTGGGGTCTTCCATATTCATTTGTCCAACTTTTGCATGCATATGAGGCAACTGAAAATGCTATGGCTTGGGTTGGTGGTGTGTTATGTGCCTTGGAGTCGGTTCCGACTCATAGCGACCCTGTACAGGGTTTGCAAGGCTGTAAATCTTTACATGACCAGAAAGCCTCATCTTTCTCCTGTGGATCAACTGGTCATTTAGAACTCCTGACCTTGCGGGTCGCAACCCGATTCGTAACCACTACGTTACCAGAGCTCCTTTATGGCTTGGGTTAGGTGAACCTTAATCCTCATACTTACATCTTTGCTCTTAAACACATTAAGGAGGTCTTTTGAAGCAGATTTGCTTATTGCAACACGTCATTTGATTTCCTGACTACTGCTACCCTGAGTGCTCATTGTGGATATAAGCAAAATGAAGTCTTTGACAACTTCACTGTTTTCTCTGTTTATCATGATGTTATGTATTGGCTCAGTTGTAAGGATTTTTTCTATCTTTAAAAAAAAATCAAAACACATACACAAAAACCTTCTTGTGAATTGAATGAAGGTTTACAGTCAGTTTTACATTCAACTAAATAATACACTTTGTTTCATCTCAATGATTTCAATTACTTCCATGTAAAACAGTTATCCCACTTCCTCCATATATTTCCTACTTCCATACTACCCACCTTTTCATCTCTTCTCAACTTTGTCCTTAGGGAAATGTTGCCCTTTTGATTTTAAATGATTTACTGTTCCATGGAGAGCATACCTTACTAGTGCTGTAGTACCCCCTTATAAACCTATCCACTGCTTGGCTGAATATTGGGCCACAAGGGTAAGTTCCTTTCCAGCCCTGAAGGGTGGTCGAGGACCATAGTATCAGGTTCCTCTAGTTTCTTTGTGGCCAGTAAACCCTGTCTTTTAAAAAAATAATTTTGACTTTTGTTACACATTTTTCTCCCACTCTATTGGTGACCTTCTAATGTGATCCCTTTCAAATCAATTGGAATTGGTAGCCGGGTACCATCTAGTTTTTCTGATCTCAGAGTCATGAAGACTGATGTTCACGTACTCTGTTAGTCCATTAGACTTATTGACTCTAAGCATCTTCATTTCTCATCACTCTTCGTTCTTCTGCGCATGGAGAGACCAATAGTTGCACCTTAGATTGCGGCTCATGAGCTTTTGAAATCCCAGACACTATTCACCAAAGTAGGATGTAGAACACTGTCTTTGTGGTTTCTGTTATGTCAGTTGACCATGGTGTCCCCTGAGACTATGGTCCTCAGCCTCCAGGCCCAGTAACTCGTTGTCTTAAGTTGTTTGATAATATCTAGGTAGCTTCCCACCACCCACCTGTCAATTTGTTGTACTGTGGTGACTTGTGTGTTGCTGTGATTCTGGAAGCTATGTCACAGATATTTTAAATACGAACAGAGTCACCTACAATGGACAGGTTTCAGTTGAGTTTACAGACTAAGACAGACTAGGAAGAAGGAGAGATGAACTACTTCTGAATATTTAGTCACTGAAAAACTTATGACTAGCAGTGGAACACAGTCAGCACTAGAATATTGAAACAAAATGATCAACAGCAGCCAAATATTCTCAGCTATAGTGCCAGCAGATGAGCCCTTCAGGTTGGAAGGCACTCAAAATAGAACTGGGAAAGAAGCTGCCTGCTCAAAGTAGAGTTAATCATGGTGATATGAATGAAGTAAAGCCTTTGGGGCCTTCATTTGTTGATGGGGCTCAATTAAAAATGAATAGAAACAACTGTAAACATCCATTAATAATCAGAACATGGAATATACGAAGTATGCATTTAGGAAAATTGGAAATTGTCAAAAATGAATTGGAACACATAAACATGTTTATCCTAGGCAAGTGATTACTAATTGGGCTGCAAACCGCAAGGTCAACAGTTTGACACTACCAGCTGTTCCATAGAAGAAAGATGAGGCTTCCTGCTCCCATAAAGATTTACAGCCTCAGAAACCCTGTACAGGGTTGCTATGAGTCGGAACCAACTCTAAGGCACAGAACCGTCACCACCATCGATCTGAAGTGAACTGGTATTGACCATTTTGAGTCTGACAATCACATGGTTTACTACGCTGAGAATGACATATTGAAAAGGAATGGCATTGCATCCATCATCAAAAGGACTATATCAAGCGCTGTCTTCAATTACAATGTTCTCCTTGATAGGATACTATCCACACACCTACAGGGAGCACCAGTTAGTACTATGCTACTCAAATTTACACACCAACCACTACAGTGAGTGATGATGAAATTAAAGAATTCTACCAACTTCTTCTGAAGTTGATCAAACATGCAATCAAGATGCATTGATAATTACTGGTGATTGGTTGCAAAGATTGGAAACAAAGAGGAAGGATCAGTCATTGGAAAATATGATCTTGGTGATAGAAATGATGCTTGAGATCACATGATAGTATTTTGCAAGACCAATGATTTCTACATTGCAAATGCCTTTTTTAAACAATATAAAATAATAGTATACACATGGACCTCACCAGATGGAATACACAGAAATCAAATTGACTACTTCGGTGGAAAAAGACAGATGGTGGGAAAGCTATATATCATCAGCCGAAACATGGCCAAAGTAGACTGTGGAACAGACCATGAATTGCTTATATGCAAGTTCAGGTTGAAGCTGAAGAAAATGAAAACAAATCCACGAGAGCTAAACTATTACTGTGAACATATCCCACCTGAATGTAGAGACCATCTGAAGAACACATTTGATGTGTTAGACACTAAAGACCAAAGACTAGAAGAGTTGTGGGATGACATCAAGAACATCATACTGGTTCATGGAAACACACTGTCACCTCTTTCTCCTGTGGAATGCTGGTGTGTTTGAACCACTGAATTTGTCGTTAGCAGCCGAGTGCTGAACCACTATGTGGCGCAGTGAATTATTTAATGTTTTTTCTAACCACGGTTTTTGTAAACTCCCACCAAGTGACTTTTTCCTTATGGGTCTGGGTAAGAGAAAGTGAGAGAGGGTGCTGATGGATTATGATTTAGTTGTGAGTGATTGTTCACAGATCTAATGGTGACTGGTAGTATAATGAGATACTGCCAGCCTGCTGGGTATATAATGAGCCATCTCAGAAGCAGCAGAGGGGGAAATCTCACTACCATCAAGGAAGAAATGCCAGAGAGGTGAATGCATCAGACCCAGAGATTCCTGCTCACTGAACCTTCCTAACCCAGGAGACAGTTGTGACACCAGAGGCGTGGCAGCGGCAGAACGAAGAGCCAGAGCACCAAACAGAGTGGTGGGCTCCCCAGCCCACAGAGCAAGCAAAGTTGTGTGACTTTGGACAGGAGGCTCACTGTGGAGTGGGGTGCCTGCAGGCACTTAACTGGGGAGCTAGATTTGCAGACCCATGGAGCTAGAGCTGAGTGCCTTCAGCCTGGGGCTTACAGAGGAGTGGCATGTGCTTTAAACACTGGTGGTTGTGTGCCATGGAGTCAGTTCCAACTCACAGCAATCATGTACAGGGTTTTTTAGGCTTTAAATCTTTTACAGGAGCAGAAAGCCTCACTTTTCTCCCATGAAGCAGCTGATAGTTTCCAACTTCTGACCTTGCAATTAGCAGCCCAATTAGTAACCTACTATTACCAGAACCCCTTGGACACTTATTAGTAGCCCTAAAAGATCTTTGTAACATTGCCAGAGCAGGGCTGTGGCCAGACCAAGGGGCCAAGGGTCAGAGAGAGGTCTGCCTATGTCAGGCATGACTGAGCACAGACTGTCCTGACTAGAAGAACTGTGCCCTGAACATTTATGATGCTGAATTGTAACCTGCTTCACTTCCCTAATAAACCCTGTAACTATGAGAAAAACAAAAGAACATCATACAGGAAGAAAGCAAAAGGTCATTAAGAAGACAAGACAGAAGGAAAAGACCAAAATGGATGTCAGAAGAGACTCTGAAACTTTCTCTCCAGCATAGTGATGCTAAAACAAATGGATGAAATGAGGAGGTACAAAAGCTGAACAGAAAATTCCAAAGGTCAGCTCACGAAGACAAAGTCAAATAGTATAATAAAATGTACAAGGACCTGGAGCTAGAAAACCAAAAGCGAAGAACATGCTCAGCATTCCTCAAGCTGAGGGAACTGAAGAAAAAAAAAAAATCAAGCCTTAATTTGCAATATGAAGGATTCTACGGACAAAATGGTGAGTCCTGGTGTGGTGCTGTGAGTTAATGAGCTGGAGTGCAAAGTAGCTCACCAGTCGCTTCTAGAAAACCCTGTACAGTGTTGCCAGGGATTGGAACTGACTCAACAGCACTCAACAACAACAACAACAATGGGCCAAATGGTTGGTTTGAACTGCAAGGTCGGCGGTTCAAACTTACCAGCTACTCCTTAAAAACCCTATACATGGTCACTACAAGTCAGAACTGACTTGATGGCACTTAACAACAACAACAAAATGAGCCAAATATTGAATGATGCAGAAAACATCAAAAGAAGATGTACCAAAAAGAAATGGTTCATGATCAAGAGCCAATGATATTGAAGGGAGAAGTCCAAGGTACAGTGAAGTCATTGGCAAAGAACAAGGCACAAACTGAAATATTTCAACAAATTGATGCAACATTAGAAGCATTCCCTCATGTATGCCAAGAAATTTGGAAGACAACTACCTGGCCAACTGACTGGAAGAGATCCATATTTGTGCCCATTCCAAAGGGAGATGACCCAATGGAATGCAGAAATCATCGACAATATCATTAATATTTCATGCAAGTAAAATTTTGCTAAAGAGAGTACAAAAATCCTGCAAATAAGCTTTCGGTTTTGGTTGTGGCAGAGGCAGAGTCAGGTAGCACAGACTCCTTGGGGGAGGGGCTGAAAACCCAGAGAAGCTGCTTTCATGGGAACAGCTCCAGGACTCTGGATCAAGCATAAGGTGCAGGGCATCGGTTTCCCATACCCACCAGTGGAAAAATCACTATATAAAGGAAAAAATCGTGATTTAGGAGTCAATCAGGACATGGGAGTCCCTCTGTGGCCACCCCGTCTGGGCTGAGTTCAGAGGGCAGGGTCACAGCTGGACCACCACAGTGAACCAGTGCTAAAAACGGGTGTGGCAACATTTGCAAAAGGAGGTGTAGGGGAATTCTACACATTTTTTCTCCTCTTCCCTGTTGTGCCTTCTCTGCCCAACCTGGTTGCCTTCAGGCAGGTGGCATGCACCACCAAAAGGGTTAAGCGTTGAGCCCACATTTTCCCATGGCACAGAGGAAGAGCCCACGGGCTGAATCTTTGGCGGCTGCTTATGACGTCTGACTCTGGGACTCAGCCCTAAAGTTAACTTGTGCAAGATCCTTTACTCTAGCCTACCCAGCAAGAAAAAAGCAGGTCTGGCCAGACAGCAAACCATATGAACACTCTGTAAACCATCAACATAAAAGGACGCAGCTATTTCAAGAATTACGCTGTGCACACGCAGATACCTAACTGACCTTCAGAGACAAAAACAGTAGACAGTCTTCTTTAAAAAATGTTGCTGGCAGAAATGGAAAGTGATATGCAAAGGTTGAAACAAGACCTCACACCCTGTACAAAAACGAACTCAGCATGGATTACAGATCTAAATGTGAGTCCCAAAATTATGAAGGTCATCAATGAAAAAGTAGGGACAAATGTGAGGGTGCTATTTCAGGGCATATACAGACTACCAAACATTTTGAAAAGTACACAAACAAAAATAGACAAAATATATGAGTGGGACATACTAAAATTTAAAAACCTATGTGCAGAAAAAGACAAGTAACCCGATTAAGAAATGGGCACAGGACATGAACAGACACTTCACCAAGGAGGAGATCCGGGCAGCCAACAAACATGTGAAGAAATGCTCATAATCACTAGCCATCAGAGAAATGCAAATCAAAACAACGATGAGATATCTCACACCAGCAATAACAGCAAAGATCAAAAATAGCAGAAGACAACAAATGCTGGCGAGGATGCAGAAAGACTGGGACCCTCCTACATTGTTGGTGGGACTGCAAAATGGTCCAACCTCTCTGGAAAGCAATATGGCACTTCCTCAGAAGGTTGGAAATAGAAATACCTTATGATCCAGCAATTCCTCTACTTGGTATTTACCCACAAGAAATATGAGCCATAACACAATATATGATATATACTCACCAATGTTCATAGCAGCACTATTTACAATAGCAAAAAGATGGAGACAGCTTAAGTGCCCATCCTGAGGAACAACTGGTAGTTTTGAACTGCTGACCCTGAGATTAGCAGCCCGATTCATAACCACTATGTTAGGCTGTCTGATTTTTGTTTTCTTTACATTGAGGAGCAATCCGTACTAAGGACTGTAGGTCTTTGATCTTCATCATTAAGTGTTTTAAGTCCTTTCCATGTCCAACAAGCAAAATAGTGTCATCTGCATATCACAGGTTCTTAAATGGTCTTCTTCCAATTCTAATGACATATTCTTCTTCATATAATCCAGCTTCTCAGATTATTTGTCCAGCATACAGATTAAATAAATATGGTGAATAGATTCAATCCTGGCACACACCTTTCCTAATTTTAAACCATTCATTATCCCTTTGTGTTTGAATGTCTGCCTCTAGAGGTCTGTATACAGGTTCCTCATGAGCTCAATTAAATTCTGGAATACTCATTCTTTGCAATGTTATCCATAATTTGGTATTATCCACACATTCGAATGTCTTTGCGTACTCAATAAAGGACAAGTAAACATCATTTTAGTATTCTCTGCTTTTAGCCAAGATCCATCTGGCGATAGCAGTATTCTTAGTTCCATATCCTTTTCTGAATTTGACATGAATTTCTGGCAGCTCCCTGTCGATGTACTGCTGCAAGCTTTTTTTATTATCTTCAGGACAGTTTTGCTTGCATGTGATATTAATGATATTATTCGATGATTTCTTCATTCAGTTGGGTCACTTTTCTTTGGAATGAGCATAAACATAGGTCTTTTCCAATAAAATGGCCAGGTCTTTCCCATTTCTTGGCGTAGACAAGGGACCACCTCTAGAGCAGTATCAGTTTGTTGAAACATTTCAACAATTTCAATTCCTGAAACCTTGTTTTTTGTCAATGCCTTCATTGCAGCTTGCACTTTGTCCTTCAGTAGCATGGGTTCTTAATCATATGATATCTCTTGAAATGTAAGGTTGAGTGTAGGGCAATTCTTTTTGGTACAGTGGCTCTGTGTATTCCTTCCATCTTCTTCTGTTGGTTCCTGCATCATTCAATATTTTTCCCTACAGTTATTTAATATTGTAACTCAAGACTTCAATTTTTTTTTTTCAGTTCTTTCAGCTTGAGAAATGCTGAGTGTGTTGTTCCCTTTTCATTTTCTAATTTGAGGTTTTTGTACATTTCATTAGAATACATTTTCTTCTTAAGCTATCCTTTGAAATTTTCAGTCCAGGTCTTTTACTTCATCATTTCCCCCCATCTTTTTAGCTTCTCTATGCTCAACAGCAAGTTTCAGAGTCTCTTCTGACATCCATTTGAAAAAAACAAACAAACACCAAAACACTTTTTAAATTTTGAATTGAGTGATAATTTACAGGACAGATCATCAGTTTTGTACTCAACCAATCATATTTTGTTTCATTGCAATGATTACAATCCCCATCATGTACCATTGGTTAACAGTATGTGTTTCTATTGCAAATAATATAAATCTTTGTATTATTTTGATAAACACAGACACACACAGAAAATATATATACATTTAAATGATCAAAGGACACATTTTGCAAGCCAGCCTCCTGCCCACCCGCACACAGCCTTTCTCATTCTATGGTTCTAGAGCCCTCAGATGCTCTAGCTCTCCATGCCATCACCTCTGCTTCCATCTCTGGTGTCACTGCTTCTCTGGTTAGGATCCCATGCTCTGCTCATGCTCTTCCTTCCCTCTTGATGGTCCTAGGGTCCTCTGCTCCTGTAATGAAAGATTAACTACTCTCCCTTTTTTGTTATACATCTTCTACCGTTACAGGCATGACAATCGCAATTAGTCATGATAACAATTACTCACTATTGAATCAAAAGAATCCTATCCCCATCTTCCCCATCCCCTTTTTCCAGACCCATTTAGCTAGACAAGAGGAAAACTATTCAGTGGGATTCTACCCTATCCCCCTCACTCTGAAATTAGCACAGTCTTGAAAACTTGTAAGGCAGTCACTTTGTACCTTTATAGCAACCCCCCTCCCCCATTTTAGGTAACTAGTGTCTAAGTCCCTATCAACCCTGTGTACTGAGGGGATAGGTTTGGTCCTCGATGTAAAGATTCCTTCCCTCTCGGTTGGCATTTTGTGCAACTACATTCATAAACAAAGGTCAGGTTCATCAAATTGTAGCAGTTTGCACTTGCTTCCTGTACCAAACTTAATTATCTCTTCTAGTCAATGGAGGAGGAGGGTCAGAGAAAAAAGAGGAAGGCCCCCAGCAAGATGGA
>NW_006408952.1:641219-643476 GCF_000296735.1 Chrysochloris asiatica
GTATTTACAGTCTTCCTTGTAGGCATGTGGATATTATTCTGTCATAGACAACATTATACTTAAAGGTAGATCATGACATGCTCTCTTTGACAATTAATGTGACACCATTGTTCAAATTGTCATTCCCTGCATAGTAAACCTATGATTGTCAGATTCAAAATGACCAATACCAGTCCATTTCATCTACAATTGTCTAGGATACTGATCTTTACATGGTCCAATTCATTTTTGATGACTTGCAGTTTTCCTAGATTCATCCTTCATACATTCTACATTATAACTATTAATAGATGTTTGCAGTTGTTCCTTCTCATTTTGAGTTGTGCTCCATCAGCAAATGAAGGTCCTGAAAGCTTTGCTCCATTCACATCACTAAGTTTAACTCTACTTTGAGGAGGCAATTCTTCCCCAGTGTATTTTGAGTGCCTTCCAACCTATGGGGCTCTTCCAGCACTATATTTGAAATGTTTTGTTGCTATTTGTAAGATTTTCTGTAGTGGTCTGCCTTTTCTTCTTCTTGGTCTATCTTAGCCTAGAAGCTCTGTTGAAACCTATGTACCATGGTGACCCTGCTGGTATTTAAAATACTGTTGTCATAGCTTCCAGCATTACAGCCACACACAAGTCACCACATTATCATAAACTGATTATTAAATTAGTACTTGGTGATGCGCTTCCATTAAAACCTGAGTATTAATAAAACTGTTCAAGGATCAGAATCTTAATTTTCCCCCTATCTTAAAATTTCAACTACAGAATTAAAAGTCAGGTTTGAAATCTAAGTAACTTACATCATTCTCTGTTTTAATTCTTATATAACAATTTGCTTTAAAGATTGTTGTTGTTGTTAGGTGCTGTCGAGTCAGTTCTGACTCATAGTGATCTTCTGCACAACAGAATGAAACACTCTCTGGTTCTGCATCAACCTCACAATCATTGCTAAGCTTGAGTCCATTGCTGCTGCCACTGTGCCAGTCCATCTCGTTGAGGGTCTCCCTTCTTTTTCTCTGACCTTCCACTTTACCAAGCATAATTTCTTTCTCCAGAGACAGGTTCCTCCTGACAATATGTCCAAAGTATGAGAGGTGAAGTTTGGTCATCCTGGCCTCCAAGGAGCACTCTGGCTGCACTTCTTCAAACACAGATCTGTTTGGTCTTTTGGCAGCCCATGGCACTTTCAATATTCTCCTCCAACACCAGAACTCAAATGCATCCATTCTTCTGTGGTCTTCCTCATTCATTGTCCAACTTTCACATGCATATGAGGAGACTGAAAATTCCCTGGCTTGGGCCATGCACACCTCCATCCTCAAACTGACATCTTTGCTCTTGATCACTGTCAGGAGATCTTGTGCAGCAGATTAGCCTAATGCAATATTCTTTACTGCTGCTTCCATGAGTGTTGATGGTGGATCCAAGCAAAATAAAGTCTTTGACTTTAATCTGTTCTCCACTTATCATAATGTTATTTATTGGTTCAGTGTTGAGGACTTTTGTTTTCTTTACATTGAGGTGCAATCGATAACGAAGGCTGCTGTCTTTTATCTTTGTCAGTATTTTAAGTCCTCTTCACTTCCAACAAGCAAGATTGTATCATCTGCATATCAGAGGTTGTCAATGAGTCTTCCTCCAATACTGATGCCACATTCTTCTTCTTATAATCCATTGTCTCGGATTATGTGCTCAGCATACTGATTGAATATGTCTTGTGAAAGAATACAACCTTAACGCACACCTTTCCTCATTTTAAATCATTCTGTGTCTGTCCCCTTGTTCTTTTCACACAACTGCTTCTTGGTCTGTGTAAGATCCCTCAGACTGGCTTTTAAAAATGAGTAAGTAATATCATTTAGAAGAATTTAAACTAAACAAAAAAAAACTGTGGCTGTCAAGTCAATTCATTTTGTAGTGATCTCACATGTTATAGAGTTGGCCTGTTCCATAGTGTTATATGGGCTGCAGTCTTTAAGAAAGCAGATCACTAGCCCTTTCTTCCATAGTACTGTTGTCAAACACAAACCATTTGTAACCAGACATCTTAACTTGGAAGACTTGTTGTTGTTAGGAGCCATCGAATTGGTACTGACTCATAGTGACCTTATTATGCACAGTAGAATGAACACAGCAGCATCCTTAATATAGCTGTGATTTTTAGTACATACCAGACCTCCAAATCTGCTATGTCAACATGCAGTAGTCTTTATAAAAGTTGATTACTGTAGGCTACCCAAAATGGAGGTGGGGGAGGCTACAAAGG
>NW_006408952.1:645531-658344 GCF_000296735.1 Chrysochloris asiatica
CTGGGTTGTTTTATTTTCTGCTGGTCTTTCTTTCAAGAAGTATCATCTGTTCTTCTAGCTGCTCTAGACTGGTCTGCTTATTTTTTCACGTGGGAATGTCCCACCTCAGAAGATTCTGTATGATGATCAGGATTCCACCTATAGTCTTATGCAATGCAAAGGTTCTGCAGGAAGCCTCCTTCACTGGGCAACTTCTAGCCCCATTTTAGTTATTCCAAACAGTTATAGACCAAAGATGGACTTACAAGCTTTCGCTGGTGATGTTTCTGCTATTCCTCTCTCTCCCCTTCAAGTGTCTATTTTACAATAATAGGCAAAGGAAACCAAGATTCAAAAGACAGCCAAGCATCTTAACATCATTTCCCTACTTTTACCTATTCAAACCATACCTCAATCTTTGTATCCATGAGCCCTGTTGTTCCAGTGGTCTGTCTTTATCCCCATCTTATTTGTTGCATGTGCCAAGCCTCTGAAAAGCTCTCTTAAGCCTGCATTCCTGTTTTGACCTTGTTTTCAAGATCTCTAACAATGCTATTAACAATTTTATCATCCTTGCATAATATCCATCACTGTTGCTTCAACGCTTCTCTTCCTTTCCCTGGGTAGGTATAATAAAACATTGAAGCAATCATGAATACTGCATTATACATTTCTAAGAAAAATTGTTAGCTTAGAGATTTTAAATGTACCGTGTTGAAAGATTAATATTCCACATTGTAGTTTTTGAACTCTGTTTCATAACCTGAGTCTATGATTGAAATTATTCACTTTTTGTTTTATCCATAGCTCTTGTGATAGCAGTTCTCCGCTTCATACAACTGAAACCAAAAGTTTTAAACCCATGGCTGAATATTAGTGGATTGGTGGCACTGTGTCTGGCTTCCTTTGGAATGACCTTACTTGGTAATTTTCAGGTACTTCATTTGGCCTTTTTCACCTCCCTCCCACATTGGTAAGGCCTTCACCTGTATTAATTAATATCATAGCCACTGAGGTATCTCTTGTTTGCACCAAAAATAACTAGCTATGAAAATGGTTGAATTGGTGTGTTCTGGTATGTATAGTTTCAATAAAATCATCATCATCATCATCATTACAGAAAAATATTAACTACTTAAAAATAATAACTGGTTAGTTACTATATGGCCTATATAGTTTTTATAAAATGCACCAATTCTTTTTATAAAATGGTAAGTGGTTCCTGGATTTCTGGTATGGTGCTGTGGATCAGCACTGGACTGCGAACCACATGGTTGGCAGGTCAAACTCATCAGCTGCTCCTCGGGATCCTAAACAGGGTTGCTATGAGCCAGAACCAACTTGACGGCACTTAACAAAAACATGTACCAGGGAAGTCTATGAATGAGTCATCTTGGCTCAAGGAATTATCAGGAGAGTATATGGGAATTTATCCCCTTAAACTCCTTAATGTTAGTTAGTGCTGGAGAATCTTTTATTGGGCTGTTTGCTAGAAGCCTATCTCCCATTTGCTTGTTTATGTTGCAGAAGCAGGAACATGTTGTTAAAGCACTCACCAATTATCATTTTTTTCTCAACTGTGGGCTTGATAAACATTTCTGGTTAAACAATGTGTTCTCTACTAAAGTCCTAGAAGAATCCTAGAGATTGGGTGGATTTAATTAACCATTTTGAGTTATTTCAGGTTAAAGATTCCCCAAATCATGATCCACTGGCATTTAAAATTATATCTCACTTAAAATGTCTTTTGAAATTGCACATATTTTTAAATGTATAGATAGGAAAAGAGAATTGACTATTGAAGAGACTGACTATTAAAATAGGATAGAAGGACATTTTTATTTGACATTGTTGTGAATAATGCTTTTTGCTATTGGGCAGAGGAGTGGAGGTTTCCTCATCTTTGGAAGAAGCCATTTTTCCCCAAATAGTTTAAAAGGTGTATTTTTAAAATGATTTTAAATAATTATTTCTTAAATAAATTTTTATTTCTAATAAATTGGTTTTCCATGATGTATACAACCCAACTGAGTCCCTTTTCATTGAGTAACTCTATAAAAACCTTGACTGCGAATTTTCACACACTGGTATCTTTTAATGGGTGTCCTAATACAGGGATGTGTTGCTGAACATCTGTTGGGTCAGTGTCCTGCTGCATATATGTCTGTGGTCCCATAAGGTTCTAATAGAGTTCAGAAATCCCAATGGGAGAACGCAATGTAGCTGCAATACTTTGCTAAGTAAAGAGCTCCATCTTTCTCTCACTAGCTCTCTGGGTCCTGTGTCTGCCCTGAATGTGCTACAGCAGGATAAGGGGTCCTGGAGCCCACCAGACACTCCTCAGAAAGGGACCATGCAGACAGCAGACACCACCAGAGTCACCAAGGTGGATGCTCCACCAAGACCTTGACCCCACTCAGCCGGGCGCCCTGTGCTAAGGACACAGTTATTCACATGGTGGCAGCCACTGGGTAGTATTGATGGCCTGCAGAGGAGGGACAGGTGGGGCTTGATGAGTCTAAAGCCCATTGGGAGCTTGGAGATGGAGTGGGGAAGACAGGTAAGAAGGGAGGGAAAGGAGCTGGTAGCGTTATGTCTGGAAGATGCAGCAGGCAGGGGCCAGGCCTGGTTCTCAGAGACCATGCTGCCACCATGTAGGACCAGCAGAAAGGGAGCCAAAGATGTAATGCAGTCTTTTGGCACCACTGCATGGGCCCTAGCTTGCTTGGTGACCTTCCTGGCCACCTCTCTCATATAGTGTTCACATAGTATTCAAATCACATAAAGTCCTATTTCACAGAACATATTGTGGTTGTTAAGTGACACATATCTGTGCCGCAAAAGCTCATAGGTGGCAGTTCTCCTTATTACTACAGGTAAATCAGACAAAATAAAACAACAATGATTTGGTCACACTAGATGTTTTGTAAGAGTAGGGAACAAACAAGTACTATTAACTTGTCTTTGCCAATAAAATCTTGACCTGCCTAGAACTGACCATTAGTTAGTAACTACACAGCCAGATTCCAGATCTCATTTTCCTAGGCTTGGAAAACAAAATTTGGGGGGGTTATGCTTTTAGAATCTTGAACATTTTTCTCTTTTTTGTAACTCCTGTTTTTTTTTTTTTTTTTAATTTCCCTCAAAGTGTTTCTAGAAAATAAATTTAAGAACTAGATTACCAATGCCTGTATAGTTTGTCTAGACAATTATTTTTGGGTCCAGGTTGCTGTTTATTTCCCTTCTTTATCTCAAAGTTTGAACCAGTTGAAAGCAGACAAAAGGAACCAGTGGAGATGAAGGAATCTGATCCTTCTAAAGTGTATTATTCCATATTAGAATATTTCATCCCTCTTCCCTCACTTATTCCAGTGACTTGTGTGTCTTCTTTACAAAATGGGACATCACATGCCATTTGTTGCTCCCTTAGCTCACGAATGATGAAGAAATCCATAATGTTGGGACTTCCTTGGCCTTTGGATTTGGCACACTGGCCTGCTGGATCCAGGCTGCATTGACACTCAAAGTCAACATCAAGAATGAAGGACGGAAAGTTGGAATTCCAAGAGTTGTTCTGTCAGCATGTATCACTCTCTGTGTGGTCCTCTGTATCCTTTGAATGTGAAACAGTTGTTTGCTGGAATTTAAAACACAGATAACTTGTCTATGTAGAAGATAAAGCAAATTGCTTGCTCCAGTGGGTTAGGATATATTGTTGTCAGATCTTGTCAGAATCTTAGACAAAATGGAAAAGTCAATTCAGTTCCAACTCATAGTGACCCTGTATATAGGGTTTCCGAGGAGCGGCTGGTGAGTTTGAACCACTCACCTTACAGTTCAAACCAATCTTTCAGTCCAGTGTTTATCCTCCAGCACCACATGGAGAACCTAAAAAAAAAAAAAAATGAGTTTGGTATTGTCAAGATTATTTTAGTTTCTATAGTTTCCCATGTTCTATTCATCACTACTTGTAAAAGTTCTCCTTTTGATAAACTGTGATTTTTCTCATCTTAAAAAAAAAAAAAAAAAATCATTTGTGGCATTTAAAAAAAGGCTTGTTATTTCATTTATTTTATTAACTCTAAGATGACATTCAAGGAACAAAAACATTTATGTTTTTCAGGAAAATAGCTAAGCTTTTTTGGAAAGTAAATTCACTATAAATAGACTACCATTGCATTTACAATTTTCCTCTACTCTCTAGATAAGACAGAGAGACTGCTCTAGGATGAAGCACAGTGGCCCCTCTTATTAGTAACATGGTTCAATAGAAGATGGCCATTTCACATCCCACCAATCAAGTCAGCCATTCATTCTGTGAGTCTCAGTAATCAGTTTCCACTCCAACAGGTCCTCCTCAGGAAATCAGAGAGGAAGGGAATAAAGGTTTCTAAATGGAGTCCTGGTGTAGTGCTGTGGGTTAATGCACTGGACTGAAAAGTCAGCTTCATCTGCAAGATTGGCAGTTCAAGCTCACCAGTTGCTCCTCAAAAACCCTATACAGGGTCACTATGGGTTGGAACAAACAGGACAGCACTTAACAATAATCAGTGGAGTCCTGGAGTCCTGGTGTGGTGGTGTGGGTTAATGCGCTAGACTGCAAAGTTGGTTTGAACCACAAGGTTGATGGTTCAAACTCACCATCTGCTCCTTGGAAACCCTATACAGGGTCGCGATGAGTCAGAACTAACTTGTCGGCACTGAACAACAACAAATGGTAAAGCATATAGTCAATACAATCACACAACTCCTATCATAATGATTGATAGTCAACATTTATAACCTAGGAGCCCTGGTGACTCAACAATTAAATGTTCCACTATTAACCTAAAAGTTGCTCATTTAAACTCAGCCAGCAGCTCCACAGGAGAAAGACCTGGTGATCTGTCTGAAAACATTACAGCCAAGAAAACCCTATGAAGTGGTTCTACTCTATCACGTGGGGTCGTCATAAATTGGAAGCAACTAGACAACATGCAACAAAAACAATACACACTATTCAACATGTTTTAAATGTATCAACTCTTTACTTCCCACTTAGTTGGTGTCTTAGGCTGGGTTCTCTAGAGGAACAATAGTAGTAAAGTGTATATATATAACTATGTAGTTGCTGTTGTGAAGTGCTGTTGAGTTGGTTTTGATTCATAGCGACCCTATATAGAGTTTCCAAGGAGCAGCTGGTGGGTTTGAACTGCTGACCTTGTGGTTCAAAGTCCATTGCTGATTCTACATCGCCACACCAGGCATCCATAAGTACATAAAGAGAGACTTATTTCAATGAAATGGCTCATTTAGTTATGAAGGTTGGCAGGTCCCAGATCCATGGGTCAGACATCAGGCTAGTGGCATCTCCTGACTCATGTGGCTGATGAACACAGAAATCTTCAGGTCAGATGGCAGGTTGCTGGCTCATGTCCCAAGAGCTGGATGTCAGAGGTTGATGAGTTGGATCAAGAGAGGACAAACTTTGCCAGAACATCCATATATATCTGATGAAGGCCACACCCCCAAGGAAACTCCCCTTTGAAATGAATGACTGCTTGTATCATATCACAAATGGAAGATGATCACACAGTATCTTCCAAACCACTGAGACTAATGGCTTAGCCAAGTTGATACGTAACTTTAACCATCACAGCAGGTAACAAAGTGAAGCACAGAGAAATTCATCTGACCAAGATCACACCAGTGGGATGTGGTGGATTAAGTTTGAAACTCAGGCTCAGTCCTTGCATTCATAACCACTACATGATCCCACCTTTCCAGCTTTCAAGAAAGTTGGCCTTGAAATATTAAATCAACATTTATCATTTAGATGTTCTCTAATGAGTGGAATATTTTAGTCTTTTCTATCCTATTCCCTCAGAAACTGCCATTCAGTCATTCCACTGGTTGTCACATTAGTTAAGAGAGCATTTAAGAACTTGAAATTTAAGCTAAAAGACTTGTTGCTTGCTAGCAACTTGATAAAGGATTTCACAAGTAAAAAGGTCAAAAACCTGACTAGATGGGCTCTGAAGATTTATCATTTCACCAGTAACTTAATACAGTACTATTTATTTGGCAGAAAAAAAAAGGACTCCTGGTGTGGCACTGCAGGGTCAGCACCAGACTGCAAACCACAAAGTCAGCAGTTCAAATCCACAAGATCGGCAGTTGCTCCTTGGAAATCCTCTATAGGGTTGCTATGAGTCGAAACCAACGCAATGTCACTTTAACAACAACAACGTTATTGGCAAAGTTAAGTAGTGTGGACAGGCTTGATATTTATCCTGAGATTTGAACTTATACCAAATGGCTCTGATCTGTATTGTTTCTGACTACCTGGGAAAAGGTTTGGTTCTCAGATGAATGGACTCAAGACTTAGTCAGGAGAGCAGTTTGGCCAAGTGGTTCCATATATTCACATCACCTGAAAATTTCCCAAAGTTTTAAGTCTCATTCTGGAGGCAAAACTAATTCTAAGGGAATATTTTTTATTTTTTGAATAAATGTATTCAATCATTAACCTTTTGAAAGAAGAATCTTTCTCCCTCCCTACTCCTACCCCCGTGTATCTCAGGTAAGGTTATATTCAGACATAGGCATCTCGTGATCTCATTTTTTTTTTTAATTACTTATTTTCATTTGGGCACAATTAAAATCTGACACTAGGAATAAAACTAGCTTATACATTCATAGTTGGCTTTTTAGTGAGCTATTATTGCAGGTTCTTTATTTCCGTTAAATATTGTCTGAGAGACTATAGTGAAAATTAAAGGGGAAGAGGCGTCTATTGGACATTATTATTATATGGAGGTGATTAGGGAGCTCTGGTAGTGTAGTGAGTAATGCGTTGGACTGCTAACTAAAAGGTCAGCAGTTCGAATCTACCAGGCACTCAGCAGGAGAACGATGAGGCTTTCTGCTTCTTTAAGATTCTGGTGTGGCACTATAGGATAAGCACTGGATCACAAGGCCAGTCTGAACTGCAAGGTCAGCAGTTCAAACTCACCAGTTGCTCCTTGGAAACCCTATAAAGGGTCGCTATGAGATGGAACTGACTTGATGGCATAACAAGATTCTCAGCTTCAGAAACTCTGTACGGTCACTGTGAGTTGGAACCAACTTCACTGTATACAACCACCACCATGTGGAGGTGATTAGCAATTTGTTAGGCTTAAAATCATTTCTGTAGATATAATGATGTATAATGATAGGAGTCATGGTATGATTCTATAGAATAAGCACTGGGCTACTAGCCACATGGTTGGTGGTTCAAACCCACCAGCCGCTCCTCAGAACCAACTCGACGGCAATTAAGAGATAACAGCAACATGACCCAAAACCATTTCCAGTGATTTCATTTTTCTGGCCAGCTAATTACTTTGGAGTTGAAATTCACTTGCTAATCGTAGTTTATTAGGTCAGTGTATAGTGAATCAGGATGCTTGTGTATAAATCCAAGTTCCATCAATTACAACCTGTGTGATCTCAGACAAGTTACTTAACCACTTGGCTTCTGTCTCCCGATCGGTAAGTGAACTGATGACAATTACACGGTTGTGGTCATCCTTGAAAGCATTTAGAGCCGTGTCTGTCACAAAATAAGAGCTCAGTAATGCTATCTCTCATTACCACTTAAATATGTGCGTTCAGCAAGCTCAGTCTAACTACCAGTTTTGCTAATGAGTAGGGAGAGCCAGACTTCTATCACCTCTGCCCAAAACAGAGTCCAGTTCTAATGTGGCTGATACAGGTGATTTCCTTGACTGCTTCTCCCCAGACTTCATCCTCATGGCCCAACGCATCCACATGTATGCAGCCAGGATCCAGTGGGGCTTAGTCATGTGCTTCCTGTCTTACTTTGGCACTTTTGCTGTGGAGTTCCGGCATTATCGCTATGAGATTGTTTGCTCTGAGTACCAGGAGAATTTCCTAAGCTTCTCAGAAAGCCTGTCAGAAGCTTCTGAATATCAAACCGACCAGGTGTAACCTATCAGCTTCTCCTTGCTGTTGAGGTGGGTGTGACAGTGGAGGCCAGGCCAGGAGGGCACACTCACAGAACTTGATACAGAACCTCATGACACATTTTTCATACACACACGCGCGCACACACACCAGGCATCCATTCATGGCCACATTTGCCAAATGAGCTTTTCAGGGCGACTTGTTTCTTTTAAGAAAAAGCACAAGCCCTTATGTGTCGAGATAGCACACTGTTACACTGAGAAAATATGCACGACAGAGCAAGCTTGTGCATGATCACGTCTTTTTCCCTTGCTCTTCTCATTCTCTTCACGTTTCAGACATGTGTTCACCCTACCAGAGTAGGGTAGGCCAAATGTCATGTAGGATAATGCCAACTCCCAAAATGGCCTTCAAATCCAAAGAACTTGGGACCAGCTCGCTGGGAAGTTCAGAATCTGGAGCTAATACTCTTGAATGGATAATCGTGTATCATTGAATTGGATGGAAACCCTTGAGATGTGACCTGGTGTAACCTGTGGAAAGGCACGGGATCAAAGGGAGAACTTTCCCAAGAAAACGCAATCTGTTGTCATTCAGCCGCGAACTGTGTGAATTCAATGAAAGGCATACACTCCACAAACTGTGAGAGTGAAGCCCACTACCATGATTTAGACTTGATCCAATGTGACTACAAAATATTTCCAAATGTGAATGTTTGTAGAGGTATGGTCTGTCAAGCATGGGACAAGATGGGGCAGTGAACGTAAGGTTTAGTGTTTGCTTCTATAGTATGCCATGTAGCTTTGTTTCTTTAATTTCATGGTTTACCTTTTTTTCTTGTTTTCATTTAAGGATCTATCATGGGTCTCTCTAGACCTCGTGGGCAAAAAATATATAGACCAAAGCCAAGGGCTGAGTTTGCTTTGGTTCATCCCTGATAAAAGCAAAAGCAAAAACAAACAAAAAAAACTCACCTTCAGGCTTTATTTGCTGCTTGTACATTTGAAACTAAGAAAATGGACAAAGAAAAGTGCAAAGAAATATATTTGGAAGTAATAACAACAGCTCCTACTAGACATTTAGGAAAGGTAGGACTTTTAGAGCCTCTTGGTGCAAGTCCAAATCAGGGGGTGTTCCCTAAAATGTATCTATTGCTCAGATTCAGTATCATTTGTGGATTAAGGGCTTTTCAAACTAGTTATTTCTAAAAGTCTAATAAAAAATTACCCTCCCCTAAAACACAAATTCAGGCAGCTGGTTCCCTACTACTCTCCACAGAAGAGTTCCCACCCACTAGAGTTCAGAACTCCAGCCTTCAAATGGTAGCTGAGGCTTTTGAGGCTGTGCGTCTTAAAAGAGCAAAATTCCAAATCCCAAAAACGTCAGAGTGGGCCAAGTTGACAGACCCTCCATGAATGCATTTTGTTTCAAGAAATCCCCGAGTTTACTTGCTAGGGGTCTGGGATTTCCATTGTTTCCCAGTTATCCCAAAGTCTGCACTTCTTGAGGAGGGAATCAATGCCTTTTTCCCTCTGTATTTATCCCCACCTCCCAGGACAGTGCCTGGCACATCTTAGGTGCTCAATAAATGTCTGCTGAATCAAATTAGAAGTAATTGTAAGTAAGGAGGAAGAATTCAAAATTGAGTGAGAACTTTTCAAGAAAATAGGAGCCCTGGTGTGGCACTGTAGGATAAGCACTTGACTACAAGGTTAGTTAAAACTGCAAGGTCGTCAGTTCAAATTTATCAGCCCCTCCTTGGAAACCCTATACATGGTTGCTGAGTCAGGACTGACTCAATGGCACTTAATAACACCAACAGAAAACTGTAACGAGATACAGGAATGGAAGAACTCAGGAATAAGGGTCAGATGGGGGAGTGAGACTATTTGTAAGGTATATGGAAAATGTGAGGAAAACAAGCAGAGTATTCTCCTACTAAAAAGACATTTAACTGTAAATAGTCCAAGGTGACAGTTTTTTTATTTTTGAATACTGCATTTGTTTCTTTTTTCATTTTTATATTATATCAAAGGACAAAGGTTTACGAAGTTTTCTTTTACTGTACACAATCCAAATTAAATGGCTTTTGGTGATGCACTGTACACTTTCTTAACAGTATATCTAATAGCACATTTGAGCAGAATTGGGCAAACTGACATTATCCATTGGGGTCTTACCACTAAATAAAATTCTTTTCTGCATAATTGTGATGGCCTTGTTTCTTAAGCTAATATTTCTACTCCACTATTAAAACATGTGTTAAACTCAGGGAGACATTTTGTTGACAAGGAACTTGAATGTTACATTAAAGACCAAGATTACAGAAGCTCCTAGGAGTTAGGAACTAACTACAGCATTCACTGAAGAGGCCAAGACCAGGGAATCTGCATTTGTAACAAGCATCTCGGTAGTATCGAATGCAGATGGCCCAGAGAACAAAGCCTTAAATGCACTAAACTTCATTTTTGATAGTTCAAGTCTCTTGAAGAAGAAACTATCCCAGTTAGAAGAAAATTATTTGTAAAGCAATGTAAACATTTTAAAGATGTGATGGTTTTTTAGTTAATGGAGAACCGACAGTGAGGTAAAGATTTATTTGTTACTTTTTGGCTTTCTTTTCCCTTTTAGGAGAAAGTAAAACTCTCATCTTGGAACTTGTGATTGGAGCTCCACTGTTAATTTTTTGGCCTTAGGCATTGTGTCAGGTTAGACTGAATTCCGCTCCAATGATAAAAGCTAACATTTATTTTGCATCCGATATGACTCTCAGGGCCAGTGGTGGGGGAAAGGGGCTGTGCTTGCTGCAGTGACTCAGACCTAGGCTGATAGAGGCTTCACTACAATACATACTTCCACAAATGCCGACAGCCGAGAAACTGTGACACAGGCTCTGAATGCTTCTGTTATTGTTAAGTGCCATTGGGTTGGTTCTGATTCATAGTGAACCTGTATAGGGCTTCCAAGGAGCAGCTGGTGAGCTTCAACTGCCAACCTTGTGGTACAAACCGACCCTGCAATCCAGTGTTTCATACTACAGTACCACACCAGGACTCTAAAACTTCTGCTAGCAAATGACAAATATAACTAAGCAGTTGTTTCATTGGCCAAAGCAAATCGCACAGCCATATCTTGAGAGTGGCAGAGAAGGGAACGCCTAGTGTGTCACCTAAAATGAGAGAAACAATTGTTTGTGGACAACCTGGTGATGTGTTCATAATACACATTAGGTTTTTAAGACATCTTTGGTCACTGTCATTCCTTTCAAGTGGGAGTTGCAAGAATCATGAAAGAATTCACCATGACACAGAAATAAGGAAAAGGGGCCAGCTATGAGACTGGACTAGAACATTCAAATAACTCATACAGCTATGAAGAACTATCTGAATAATAATTAAAATGAGAGAAATGCATTTCCATTAAGCCTAGCTGCATCTAAAATGTATATTCCCCACATGGTTTACTATGACGGAAATAACAAATTGAAGAAGAATGGTGTTGCATTCATTGTCAAAATGAACATATCCAAAAAAAAAAGAAGAACATATCCACCAGAATCTTCTGAGGTGGGAAATTTCCACTTGAAAGGACAAGCAGACCAGCCTGGAATGGCCAGAAAAACAGAAGATACTTCTTGAAAGAAACACTGACAGGAAAAACACAAAACAATATAGGCAGACCGACTGATTAATACAAGAACAAACAAGTGGCTCACTCAGGAGACGTCAAGGCAAGTGGTCGGGTCCCCTCAGGGCAAACCTCCTTCTAAGACTTAAGATGCAATGGGAGTACATGCTCTGATTGGTGACCATGTTCTTCACTGATAAGGAGAAGTGAGGGGAAAACAGCAACGACGCTGCAAGCTAAGCCCTACAACATTCAATAGACTCCTATAAACCTGAGTAGAGACCTGGCTGGCCAGCAGTGTGGCAAGAACTGGGGACTCGAACCCAGAGTCAGTGACATAGCCACAGAGGACTAGAGTGGAGAGTGAAGAGTCCAGCTGATAGGAAGAGAAGGCACATGCATAAGTACACCCACACTTGCAGATAATACCCACTTGACCTGGCTTCAATGACTGGATGATCAGAGCTCAACTAGAAGAAGAAAGAAGAGGAAAAAAAAAAGAGTAATCAGATATAATTTGATGAACTTGACCTACACCTATGGATGCAGTAGCTCAAAACGGAATAAATCTTCACAGCGAGGATCATTCTCACCCCCTCCATAGATGGAGTGGACAGGGATGGGCAACTTGGACACTGGGGAGACTACAAAGGTAAGAAGTGACTGGCTTACAAGCTTTCAAGAGGGAACCTAGATCCTGAAGGTGTTGAATAAGGTAGAATCTCCACTGAGTAGTACCCAATCTGTCTAGGAGGGGCTGATGAAAAGAGATACGGATAGGTCTCTTGCAATACAGTAATGAATAATTGTTATCAGGACTGTTTGTAAGTGTTGGAAATGTAAAGGTAGACATTTTGTGGCAAAAAGAGGGGAGTGATTAATTTTGCAGAGGTCCCTTGGGAACATCAAGGAAGAAGAGTGGAGAGCAGAACCCTACCCAGAGAAGCAGTGATGTCAAAGATGGAGGCAGAGATGATTATGTGGAGGGATGGAGTGGCTGGGGACTTTGAACTGAGAGAGGTCGAGGGGCTGTGTGCTGACGACAGGAGGGCAGGCTTGCAGGGTATACACTTTGGTTGGTTGATGATGCATGGAGGGGATTGTAACCATGGCAAGGAAACGATATACAGTAGGAAGAATGTGAAGCTAATGTTGCTGTTGCTGTTATGTGCCGTGGAGTCAGTTCCGACTCATAGTGACCCTGTACAGGGTTTCCGAGGCTGTAAATCTTTACGGGAGCAGAAAGCCTCATCTTTC
>NW_006408952.1:660384-661974 GCF_000296735.1 Chrysochloris asiatica
GTAGTGAGGTTGGCCCAGGATCGGACATTGTTTCGTTCTGCTGTGCATGGAGTTGCTATGAGTCGGTTCCGACTCGATGGCACCTGACAACAACAATAACAACAACATCTGTGGAAAGAGAAGATGGAAATGCTCCACATCATCAGTCAAAACAAGGCTAGGGGCCCCTCCCCAATCACTGAGTCGACGTCTAGCCCTCAGCCCTTCACTCCTAGTTTCTCCCCGCCAACCTTCTTGCACAGTTACCTGCCACAGGTTGCTTCCACCGAGTAAAAGGAATCGTATCGTATGCCCGCAATGCAGAACCTCCACTCTTTCGATCCCTTTGCTGATGCAAGTAAGGGTGATGACCTGCATCTTGCTGGGACTGAGGATTATATCCATATAAGAATTCAACAGAGAAACCGGCAGGAAGACCCTTACTACTGTCTAAGGGATCGCTGATGATTATGATAAAAAGAAACTAGTGAAGGCGTTTAAAAAGAAATTTGCCTGCAATGGTACTGTAATTGAGCATCCGGAATATGGAGAAGTCATTCAGCTACAAGGTGGCCAGCGCAAGAACATATGCCAGTTCCTTGTAGAGATTGGACTGGCTAAGGACGACCAGCTGAAGGTTCCTGGGATTTAAATGCTTGTGGCTCACTGAAGCTTAAGTGAAGATTTCCTTGCAATGAGTAGAAAATTTCCCTCTGTCCCTTGTCACAAGTTTAAAACCTCACAGTTTGTATGAGGGTAAGTCAAAAAGTATTGCTACAATAGTTCTAAATTTGACCCTTGTTAATATACCAATCAGTGGGTGACTGCAGACAAATTCTCTCAGTAAAAACTATCTTAGTCACATTACAGTGTCTTCAAATAAAGGACTCTTTTGTGCCATAGAAAAAAACAATTTCGAGGTCAGGGCTAATATCAAATTTTTAAGAAAACTCAAGTGGACATCTCACCAAATCAATGAAGCTTTGCAACAAGCTTATGGAAATGCTGCCCCACCTAAAGCAACAGTTTCTAAATGGATCAAGCATTTCAAGGAAGGTCAGGAAGACGTCAAGGACGAGCCAAAAAAGGAAAGGCCATCAACATCAACAAGTGAAGAAACTGGCTGAAGTCCAGAAACTGGTGGGAAGTGACTGGACAGTTAGTATTCATGTGAAAGCTGCTGAAGGTGAGATCTCACGTGGTTTGGCATTTTCAATTTTAAGCAAACATCTTGGCCTCGATCAAGCTTTTAGCTTAAAGAGTGCCAAAAAGCATTATAGTCAGTCAGTACAGTGAACTTTTCCCATCAATCTTTTCGGCAAGACCAGACTAATGAAGATATGTTAGGAAACAAAGTGGAGCATTTAGAAAGAGCATGTCTAGGTTCCTTGAGAATTCCCAAACTGGCCTTTTGACCTTGTGTAAATTGAAGGAGTGCTTCTGGAAAGGCTTAGAGATCTAGAACACTAACTTCAGAAGTGTGTGACCTAGATGCAGGATGTAAAGAAAAGCAGTAACTTTACTTTTTGATACTTTTTGTTTAATAATGGTTTCTGTTCTTTTGTAACAATACTTTTTGACTTCCTCTCATATAATGTAACCATTTAGGAT
>NW_006408952.1:664104-664702 GCF_000296735.1 Chrysochloris asiatica
CTGTACATAAGGTCACTATGAGTTAGTACTGACTCGATGACACCTAACAACAACAGAAGTAGTGGAAACCAATAGTTCGGGAGAAGTGAATTCCATATATGAGATAAATTGACTTTCACAATCCTCAGATTCTCTAGTAACTCCTTAAAGTGAGGATTCCAAGAAACATCAGTAAATATCCAAATTTGAGGTACAAAGAAAAGAGGTTGAGTAAGAAGTTTAGGTCCTTCACTGGAAAAGCAAGAGATCTTTATCATTGTCATAAATTATGCTTTTGGTTCTTTCATCTTTAGAAAAAAGGTTCTCATTTGTGGACCAACCAAATGAGTATTTTCCAGTGTTCTCTTGAACCAACTCCAAGTTTTTGTTACCACCAATTCACTGAAACTACTCAAGCTTCCCCCACCAAAACCTCACAATGTTACATACAAGTCATCTTACCTCTATTCATAAGCAGTGCTTGACACTTTGCTCACCCCTCTGCATCTCCCTTAAAACATTTTCACTTGGCCTTCAGAATATCATGCTGTCTTAGTTTGTCTGCTTCAGTGTTCTCAATTTACTCCCCTCTGCTGAACCTTCTTTTACCTTACCTAGT
>NW_006408952.1:665957-667422 GCF_000296735.1 Chrysochloris asiatica
AAAGGACTTAACAGCAGATTCAAGAAGGCAGAAGAACTAGGGAACTTGAAGATAGGTCAGTTGAGATTATTCAGTCTGAGAAACAATAAAGAAAAACAGTCTATGGGCGTGGCTATAAAAGCACAAAGCAGGAAAAATCAGAAACAGTAACGGCAGTCCGACTGACTACTACAAAAACAAGCAAGTTGTTCGCCCAGGGGCCATCAAGGCAAGTGGTTGGGTCCCCTTAGGGCAAATCCCATCCAAGACTAAGACACAACGGGTATACACGAGCAGACATGTGGTCTGGCTGGTGACCACATTGGTCAACATAAAGGGGAAGGTGGGGGAAAAACAGCAATAAAGTTGTGAGTTAAGTCCGACCACGTTCAATAGACTCCTGTGAACCCAGATGGAGACCTGTTTGGCCAGCAGTATGGCAAGACCTGGGGATTCCCGGGCCCAGAGACAGTGACATGGACACAGAGGACTAGGATGGAGAGTGAAGCGTTCAGCTGATATGAAGTGAGGGGAGATGCACAAGAAGCAGATAGTAACTACTTGATCTGACTTCAATAGCTGGATGATCAGAACTCAATTAGAAGAAGAAATAAGAGGAAAAAAAGAGTAATCTGATACAATTTGATGAACTTGTCCTACAGCTATTGATACAGTAGTTCAAAAGAGGGAACACATCTTTACAGCAAGGATCATTCCCACCCCCTCCATACACAGAGTACACAGGGATGGGCAACTTGGACATTGGCTACCCAAAGTGGGGGGGGAAGGGGGGCTACAAAGGCAAGAATGATAATTTCCACTTTCTGTTGGGTCACCTCTCTTTGGAATGGACACAAAGACGGATCTCTTTGGTCAAGGACCAGCCTCGACAGGGAAGTTTGGTTCACGAAGTAGGGAGATCTGGCGGCAATAGAGATAGAAAAAGAATATACACAAAGACGCGACGAGAGAGACAAAGAGACACCCAAAACCAGAGTGGATGCAAGACTGGCGGGCAGACCCTGGACTGCAGGCATCATGGCCCCTGCAGGCAGTAATGCACGCAGGGTTCCATCTGCGTCTGTCTTTTATTTCAGGGAGGGATTTTACACAAAGGAAGAAGGGGATTATTAAAACAAGGTACAGAAATGAATTGTGATTAATCATTCAAAACAGGACACAATGATTTACAGGAACAAATTCTAAAATATACATCGCAAATTGTCTTAATAATCTAACATCCTAAATTTTCCAAAATTCAAGCAAATTGTTATAAATTACTTTTAAGGTTCAAATCCTAAGGCAGCGACTCAAGGTTTCTCAAGGCTAATTAACATACCTATAGCACTTAATCTCTAATGGGTAAAGGTGAGAAAAGGATTCAAAAGGTCTGGAAGGAGTCCAGCTGTTTCAGCTACCTGGCTTAAGCCTTCAGGAGGAAGGACACCTGGGGATGATTAGAAGGGCTGACACTATTATTCCTTGA
>NW_006408952.1:668387-669356 GCF_000296735.1 Chrysochloris asiatica
TCACTACGCTGGAGAGCAAGTTTCAATGTCTATTCTGACATCCATTTTGGTCTTTTCCATCTTTCCTGTCTTCTTAATGACCTTTTGCTTTCTTTCTGTATGGTGTTCTTTAAGTTCTTATTGTGAATTCAATGAAAGTTTATAGGGCAGATCATCAGTTTTACATGCAACAAATCATATACTTTGTTTCATTACAATGACTATAATCCCCTCTATGTACCATCACTTAACAGTATTTTTATTCATTTTTGTTTTTGTTTTTTTTCTTTTTCTTTTTAAACACTCAGGCATATATAATAATTTAAACCACTTAAGGGCACATTATGCAAGACTGCATCCTAGCCGCCAGCTCTCAGTTCCTCTCTTTCCATGAATCTAGAATCCTCAGCTGCTCTCTCTCTCCATGATGCCACCTCTACCTCCATCTCTGGCGCTGCTGCTTCTCTGGATAGAATCCCACATTCCAACTTGTGCTCTTCTCCCTTGATGGTCCTAGGGTCCTCTGTTTCTGTACCGTAAGAATAACTACTCCCCCAGTTTTGTTACAAAACTTCTACCTTCACAATTGTGATAGTCGCAGTTAGTCATGATAACAATTACTCACTATTGAATCTTAAGAATCGTATCCCATCTCTTTTCACCGATCACATCTAGACAAGATGAAAATTGTTTAGTGGGGACTCTATCTTCCCCTGCACACTCTTAAACTAACCCCCCTTTTAAAACCTTGTAAGCCAGTCACTTCGTGCCTTCATTGCCCACATTTTAGGCAGCCAATGTCTAAGTTGCCCATCCTTATCTACTCTGTATACAGAGGGGATAGCATTGATACTTGATGTGAAGACTTCTCTCTCTGTGTTGCTATTTTGGGCTACTACATCCATGAGTATAGAGTTGATGTTGTTAAGTACCTTGGAGTCAGTTCCAACTCATAGTGACCCTGCACAGGGTTTACAAAGCTGTAAATCT
>NW_006408952.1:670186-671227 GCF_000296735.1 Chrysochloris asiatica
GTCACCAGTAAGCTTACATGCCTGCTCATGTGTTCCCTTTGAGTTTCAGTCTTAGAGGGGGGTTTGTCCTGAAGGGACTTGATTGCTTGCCTTGATGGCTTCCTGGCAAACTATTTGCTTATTCTTGTAGTAGTCAATCATACTTCCATTTTTGTTTTCGGGTTTTCCTGCTGAACTTTCTTTGAAGATGTATCTTCTGTTGCTCTAGCTGTTCCAGGCTGGTCGGCTTGTCCTTTCTAATGGGACTGTATGATGTTCTTAATGTCATTCCATAACAATTCTGGTTTCAGGCTTTAGTGTCAAATGCATCAAATCTGTTCTTCAGATGATCTCTAAATTCAGGTGGGATATGTTCAAGGTCATATTTAGGCTCTCATGGATTTTTCATTTTCTTCAGCTTCTGTCTGAACTTGCAAATATGAGCAATTGTTGGGTCTGTTACACAGTCTATCCCTGGCCTTGTTTTAACTGGTGGTATGGAGTTTTTCTACTGTGTCGTTCCATAGATGTAGTCAATTTGTTTTCTATGTATTCCTCCTGGTGTGGTTCAGGTACATAGTCATCTTTTATGTTGTTTTAAAAAGGTATTTACAATGATAAATCATTGGTCTTGCAAAATTCTATTATGCAATCTCCACCATCATTTTTATCACCAAGGCCATATTTGCCAACCACTCACTGATCCTTTTTTTCCCAACTTTTGCATTCCAATCACCAGTAATTACCAATACAACTTGATTGCAAATTTGATCAATTTCAGACAGAAGAAATTCTTCAATTTCATCATCACTGGCTTTAGTAGTTGGTATGTAAATTTGAAAAATAGTGGTATTAAATGGTCTTCCTTGTAAGTGTATAGATATTTTTCTATCACTGACAGCATTATACTTCAAGACAGATCTTGATATGTCCTCTTTGATGATGAATGCAATGCAATTTCTCTTCAATTTGTCATTCCCAGCATAGTTAAACATATCATTGTCAGATTCAAAATGGCCAATACCAGTTCATTGCAGCTCACTAATGCTTAGGATATCTATG
>NW_006408952.1:671907-673155 GCF_000296735.1 Chrysochloris asiatica
AGGTAAACAATGTCTCCATTTCACTTTTGACAACTTTCAAGTTTACTAGATTCGTACTTCATTCATTACATGTTCCGATTATTAATGGATGTTTACAGCTGTTTCTCTTCAAGGTGTGCCTCACTGGCAAATGAAGGTCCCAAGGGCTTTATTCCATTCACATAATCACAGTCAACTCTATTTTGAGGTGGCAGCTCTTCCCCAGTGGTACTTTGAGTGCCTTCCAACCTAAGGAGCTCCTCTTCCAGCACTATATCTGACTGTGTTCCACTGCTATTCATAAGGTTTTCAGTGACTAAATATTCTGAAGTAATCCATCTTTCTTTCTTCCTGGTCTGTCATCCAAAACCTGTCCATCATGGGTGACTCTGCTGGCATTCAAAATATCGGCAGCAAGCTTCCAGAATCATAGCAACACACAAGCCACCACAGTATGACAAACTGATAGATGAGTGGTGTGGTATTACAGGGTAACCTCAAAGAAAATGAATACACCTTCATATCAAAATAAAAGAGGAAAAGCATAAAGATTTAGTAAACATTAACACAACAGAAGGGAAGTGAAGAAAAAGAAAACCCACAAACAAAATGAACTCAGCATAGAAAATTACGTGGAGCAAAACCTAAGGACATTATGCTGAAATTGGTCAATCACAAAAGGAGAAATAGTGTATGAGACCACTGTCATAAAAAGTTAAGATTTTCTTGCTAAATGAGACATTCTATGGTGGTTATGGGGTGCAGGGCTGAGGGAAGGGAATTATCCATGGGCTAGAGGGTAGACACATTCTACATGGGTGACAGGGCAGGCAATATACAACAGGGAAATTGGCAGAAAAGACAAAGGTAGCAGAAGACACAGGGAGGAGTGTAGGAATTAAAGTGAATAGAGGTAAATACTGTGAACTGATGGTACAGGAGAGTATTGCAATCATTGTAATGAATTCAAAGCTGATGAGCCGCTCTGTAAACCTTCACTCAATTCACAACAAAAAGATAAAAAGTAAAAAAAAAAAAAATATGACAGTTCTTCATGTTCCCTAGATAGTAACTCAAATCTACACAAAAAAATAAAGAACCTCTCGGTAACAGCAATTACAAAGGCAAATATAAAAATTTTAATGTATTTATTTGTAACTCCTTTTTCATATCTGACTTAAAAGGCAACTCCATCAAATAATAGTTCATATTGATAGTTTTTATTGTTAAGTGCTGTTGAGTTGATTCCAACTCATAAAGACTCTGTAT
>NW_006408952.1:674390-676559 GCF_000296735.1 Chrysochloris asiatica
TCCACAGAGGAGATAGTTGACAAGATTCTGGAAGAAAATTTCTCTATCATCTTTAAAGATGAGAAGATAAACATTCAAGAAGCTCAACGAACCCCAGGAAGGATAGACCCAAAAGAAAATCACCAAGACATATCATAATCAAGCTCTCCAAAATCAAAGACTAGGAGAGACTCCTAAAAGCAGCCACAGGGAAAAGAGAAGTGTTACTTATAAAGGCAAGCAAATCAGATTAGGCTCTGACTTCTCAGCAGAACCATGCAGGCAAAAAGGCAACAGAGAGACATATACAAAATCCTGAAAGAAAAAAACTGCCAACCAAGAATCGTCTATCCAGCAAAACTGTCAATCAAATACAATGGTGCAATCAAAACATTCTAGGATAAACAGAAGCTTTGTCAAAGCCAATCCAGCACTTCAAAACATCCTAAAGGGAGTTCTTTGGACTGAAAACCAATAAGAACAAACAACAACCAGAGATTGACAGACATGGCAACACCACCTGAAACTCAAGAGGACAGATAGCAGAGTCCAGAACAGAACAAAATTACAACAACGAATTCAAAGGTGTTGGGAGGTCAACCGAAGATCAAAATAATAACAGTGTCAAAGAAGGGGGAAATGTAGGAACAGAGATCCAGGTGGTGAGTAGGTCAAGGAGATTACAGGATACAATAGATTGTCTTAAATGAAGGGAAAAGTTAATAGACTATGAAGTAACTCCAAAGAAAGTGAATACTCCACATCTTACCATGAAAATGAACTTCCAAGCAGAATAAGCAAACATGAAAACAAGAAACCAACAAGAAATAGCACACAAAAAAAACAAAAAACAAAAAACACAAACTCGGCACAAGAAGGCATGCAGAACAAAGGAATGAACAGCCCTACCAAAAAAAATTAATACACTGGCAGCAATTAATTCACACCTACCAATAATTATACTGAATATCAATAGATTAAATATACCAGTGAAGAGACAAAGCGTGGCAGAATGGATAAGAAAACAAGATCCTTCAATATGCTGCCTGCAAGAGACAGCATATTACACACAAAGACAAAAACAGACTAAAAGTTAAAGGATGGAAAAAATATACCAAGCTAACTGCAACAATAAACAAGCAGGAGTGGCAATACTAATCTCTGATAAAATAAACTAAAAGGCAAAAACCAGCATAAGAGATAAAGAAGGACACTATCTCATGACCAAAGGGTCAATTGAGCAGGATGACATAATAAATAACTATGCTCCCAATGAAAGAACAACAAGATATATGAAGCAAACCTTACTAGAAGTGAAGAAAGAAATAGATGAATTTATAATTATAGTGGGAGATTTTAATATGCCACTTTCAAAAAGGGACAGAACCACCAGAAAGACAATCTACAGTTACAGAGGAACTAAACAGCACAATCAACCAACTTGACCTCATAGATGTGTACAGAGCATTCAACCCAACAACAGCACAATATGCATTCTTCTCCAGTGCATATGGAACATTCTCCCAAATTGACCATGTGTTAGGTCACAAAGCAAGCTTCCATAAATTCACATCAAAATACTACAAAGCATCTTCTTAGACTACAATGCTATAAAAATAGAAATAACAATAAGACCAGGAAATAAAGTCAAATACATGAAAACTGAATAACACCCTACCAAAAAGCAACTCCGCGGGAGAAAGATGAGGCTTTCTACTCCCATAAAGATTTACAGCCTTGGAAACCCTGTACAGGGTCGCTATGAGTTGGAACCGACTCCATGGCACATAACAACAACAACAAAAAGCGACTGGGTAAAAGAAGACATTAAACGTGAATTCTTAGAAACAAACGAGAATGAAAACACAACATACCAAAATCTTTGGGACACGGCAAAAGTGGCACTGAGAGGTCAATTTATTGCAATAAATGTGCACATCCAAAAAGAAGAACCAAATAATTAACACATTAACACAGCATCTCCAACAATTAGAAACACACTAACAGGGAACCTACAGTCACCAAAAGAAAAGAACTTAACTGCAGTCTGATTGATTACTACAAACAAGAACAACAAATAAGCTGTTCGCTCGGGAGCCATCAAGGCAAGTGGTCGGGTCCCCTCAGAGCAAACTCCCTTCCAAGACTAAGACCCAAGGGGAATACACGAGCAGGCATGTGGTCTGGCTG
>NW_006408952.1:681408-689288 GCF_000296735.1 Chrysochloris asiatica
CAAATAGTTTGATTTACTTGGATTCACAACCAATGTTCATCAAAGCAGCAGTCAAGAACGCAAAACTTATTTGCCTAATTTGCATTAGGCAAATCTGTTGCACAAGGCCTCAATAGCAAAGAAGTGTTCAACAGCAAAGATGTCAGCTTGAGGACTAAGGTGCATCTGACCTAAGCCACGGTATTTTTAATCATCTCATATGAATGTGAAAGTTGGACAATGAATAAGACCAGAGAAGAACTGATCAATTTGAGTTATGGTGTTGCAGAGAGTATCAGTTTGAGTTATGGTCTTGGAGAAGAATATTAAAAGTAGACTATCAGAAGTACAAACAAATCTGCATTTGAAGCACAGCCAGAATGCTACTTAGAAGCCTGGTATGCGAGACTTTGTCTCTCATACCTTGGGCATGTTACCAGGAGGGGCCATTCCCTAGAGAAGGACATCATTGTTGGTGAAGAGGAGAGTCAACACAAAAGAGGAAGGCCCCCAATGAGATGGATTGGCACAGTGACAGCAGCAATGACTCAAAGGTAATGACAATTGTGAGGATGATGCAGGACCAAGCAGTTTTCTCTTGACTCAACAGCACCTAACCACATTGTATGAGACCACTATTGTAAAAACTCAAGAAAAGTTTTCAAGCTAAAAGAAACATTCTTTGATGGTTACTAGGGGTGGAGGGAAAGGAGTGTCATTCACTGGCTAAAGGGTAGGCATGAGTTAAGTTGGGTGACAGGGAAGGCAACATACAAAGAGAGATTGGCAGAAGAATGATGTTTATACATGGCTGTTTACTTTTGCTGCGAACACATATCTGAATGTTGTTCTTAAGTGCCGACCCATAGCAACCTTGTATAGGGTTTCCAAGGCAGCTGGTGAGCTTGAACCGCCGACCTTGCAGTTCAAATGGCTTTGCAGTCTGACGCATTACCCACAGTGCATGCAGGGGACAAAATGATGAAAACTTCTTGGAAATACTGAGCTGCAGAGCCTGAGAACTCAGAAGCTTAGCCTCAGGGGACATCACTGTCAATCGGTATTAACACAGTCCACAAAGACAATGTTCTACCATCCTACTTTGGTGAGTAGCAAAGGCCATCTAAGGGCTCACCCAGTGTGGAAGAAAGACTGATGACAATTGAAAATGCTTGGAATCAGTTCAGTGGACAATTGGAACATGGGAACATTAGTGTCTACAACTCTGAGATCACAAGAACTATCCAGCTACCATTGTCAACTACTCTGAAAGGGATCGCATTATTAGACGGTCCCAGATAGAGTGTGAGACAACATACAACAAATTTACTTGTCAGAAAGAGATTGGAGGAACCTAAAGCTATGGCCCTTAGCCACCCCTCAGGTCTGGAACAGAAATCATCCATGTGGCCAAGTGCTGGGTAGGTATATGTTGTTGTTAAGTACCATAGAGTCAGTTCCAACTCATAGCGACCCTGTATAAGGTTTCCAAAGCGTGGTGGGTGAGCTTGAACCACCAACCTTGCAGTCCATCCAGCGCATTAGCCCACAGCGCCACACTAGGACTCCTGGGTAAGTATATAGGGGGACAACAACACTAGTAAGGTATGCTCACAATGGAATGGTCAACCATTCAAAATCAAAAGGTCAACAAGGTTGGGACAAGGTTCAGAGGGATTGGGAAGGCAGGTAGAGTCAAAATAGGAACCATAAGGAGAAAGTGGGATAACTTGTTACAAAGTATATGATTTATTGGATGTAAAACTGATGACCTGTACACTTTGACTGAATTCATGACAAAAAGTTTTTTAAAAAAAACAAAACTATATATTATTCTTAAACATTAAGTGGATGTTAGCGTTTGGCTGGAGTCATGGTGTGGAACTGTAGCATAAGCAATGGACTGCTATCCTCAAGGTCAGCAGTTAATCTCACCAGCCACTCCTGAAAACCTGGTCAGGGTCCTTAGGAGTCAAAATTGACTTAAGGGCACTCGACAAGCATTGGGCCATCTGGGCATAGGCAGTGGAATAAAAAATTGGGCACATAGTATATCGACTTTGTACTCTGATGGAATACAAAATCTGAAAACATGCCCTTTTTATTAACATTGTTGCTGGAAAAACTGACATAGAAAATAAGGGGAAAAGAGGTATATTGGTGGACAGATTTTGTTGGTATTATTGCCATTTTTCCCAAACTACTAACTCTTATAATATCATGCTACTGATTTTTAACAATAAGTGAACTATATTCACTTTTCTTTCTAAGTTACCTCCTAGCCCCAAGTTTTATCCATCTGGTTGTCGCATACTTGGTAGTCTAGCTGGAGAAACAGCACCATCTGCTGGGGACAAGTTGCTGTGTATCTTGGCAAAAAGCTAGTGACTTTCAGCTGTTACCTTGTACAACTCTAAACTTGTTATCAGTTCAGCTTAGCAACTAAGGCCAGCCTTCCAGAGGTTAAACAGGAAACCCTGATAGTCCAGAACAGCTGATACAATTGTAAAATTTCCTTTGTCTGAGGCCCTTCTTCTGAAAAAGCAGCCTCAGGTTTGACCACAGACTAGAAATCAGTACTGTTGAGAGCAGCAGCACTACTGAGGTTAAAATCTGGAACAACAGGAACGAGTCACAACTTTAAGAGGTCTTCATACCCTGTTTGCTTTGCCGCCCCCCCCCAAAAAAAAGTGAGAAAATTTGGTGCGTTTGTCGTCTTTTTATGGAAATTCCAGATGTGATGTTTTTCCCCTTCCTTTATTCATCTGGATTTACCTCTACATTTTCTCCCATCCCCACTCCCCCCAGGATCCTTTTTTATCACGTTTAATTGCAAATGGATTTTTTAGGACTCAATATTTAACTTTCACTTTTGTCTTCCATTTACAAAGTGAATTTGGTATTTCAAAGTTCTCCTCATGCCTGAATTTATTTCCCGTCCTACTACTCATTGTCAACTACACACTTTTTGGGATACTTCTTTATCATTAATGGCCAGTGCCTCTCTACCTCAATTCTCTACTCAACTCTCTCCTTTTCTTTCTTAAAATTTCCTTTAAAAGGAAATTGTGTAATTTTCTTTTACTTTTTCAGTTATTCCTTTACTGTCATTAAAAGATACACTTTTCTCATGTCTCATGAGTTTTTCAGAAACTCTTTCAATTTTTTGCCCATGGAATCCTTCAACAGTACAACTCCAGGTTTGATTTTTTTCTTTACTTTTCTGTTTGAGAAATGCCAAGTAGGTCCTTCCCTTTGGTTTTCTAACCAGGTCTTTGCCCATTTCATTACAATACTTTGTCTTTTTGAGCTCTTCTGTTGTTAAGTGTTGTTGGTTCTGACTCATATAGGGTTTTTGAGGAATGGCTTGTGTTTGAACTACCAACCTTATGGTTGTTGTTGTTGTTGTTGTTAAGTGCCGTTGAGTCGGTTCCGACCCATAGCGACCCTGTACAGGGTTTCCGAGGGTGTAAATCCTTACGGGAGTAGAAAGCCTCATCTTTCTCCCGCGGAGCGGCTGGTAGTTTCGAACCGCTGACCTTAAGGTTCGCAGCCCGATTCATAACCACTACGCTACCAGAGCTCCTTAACCTGATGGTTAGCAGTACAATATTTATAATACAGTCCCATACTAGCACTCCATTCAGCTCTTATACTTCCTGATTTCTTCCATTCACTTTAGCTACTCTACCTTCAAGAGCAAGTTTCAGCTTTTCTTCTGACATCCATTTTGGTATTTCCTTTTCTTTCCTGTCTTTTTACTGACCTTTTGTTGTCTTTGTAATGACCTTAATGTTATCTTGCAATTCGACTGGTCTTCTCAGTCCATATGTCAAATCTATACTTGAAATGATCTCTAAATTCAGGTAAGAAATACACAAGGTCATACTTTGGCTGTCATGGATTTGTCCTAATTTTCTTCAGCTTCAACTTGAACTTGAATATATAAGTAATTATATGCTCTGAGCTTGTCCTGATATTGAGCTTCCTGCCCATTGTTTTCCAACAATGTAATCAAACTGATTCTTGTGTATTTTCATCTAACAAGGTCCATGACTACAGTAGATAATTACGTTGTTGAAAAAGGTTATTTCCCATGAATAAATCATAATCCAAGAAACTGGACTAACTGGACTATGAAGAACATGGCATTAGGAGTGGAGAAACACTCATTAGTATGTAATATGCAAATGATATAACCTTTCTTTCTGAAAGAGAAGGGGATTTGAAGCACTAACTAATGAAGATTGAAGATTACAGCTTTCTTTCAATACATAAAACTCAACATAAAGAAAACAAATATCCTCACAACTGGACCAATAAGCAACATGATGAACAGAGAAAAGATCGCAGCTGTCAAAAATGTCATTTTACTTGGGTCTACAATCAACACTCATATAAGCAGGTCACGAAATCAAACGACATACTGCACTGGACATATCGGCTGCAAAAGACCTCTTTAAAATGTCCAAAAGCAAAGATGTCTCTCAGAAGACTAAACGGCATCTGACCTAACCCATGGTACTTTTAGTCACCTTCTACCATATGAAAGCTAGACAATGAATAAGGAAAACCCAAGAATTGATGCACTTGAATTATGATACTGGCAAAGAATACAGAATATACCATGGTCTGCCAGGCGAATGAACATACGTGTCATGGAAGAATTACAGCCAGAATGCTCCTGAAAAGTGAGGAAGGTGAAACTTTGTTTCATATACTTCAGACATGTGATCAGAGGTATGAGTACCTGGAGATGGACATGCTTGGTAAAGTAGGTCAGTGAAAAGAGGAAGACCTTTCCAACAAGATGAACAGACACAGTGGCTGCAACAATGGGCTCAAACATAGCAAAGATCATGAGGACAGTGCACAATCAGGCAACATGCCATTGTTTTACATCGGGTTGCTATGAGTCTGAACTGGGTCACCAGTACCTAACAACAAGAATGGTTTTACCATCATTTGTAAATTACATCCATTTCTAAGATTTACTTAAACTCATTTCTCTTTTTCAATTCCTGTGTACTTTCATAATCCTAAATTTTCTTAAAGGAGCTCTGGTAGCGTTATGGTTACGAGTCAGGTTGCTAACCTCACGGTCAGTGGTTCAAAACTACCAGAGGTTCCTCAGGAGAAAGATGAGATTTTCTGCTCCCATAAAGATTTACAGCCTCGGAAACCCTATACAGTGTACCTACGAGTTGGAACCGAGTCTATGGCATACTACCACCATCACCACCAAGTTTTCTTAGGACTGCTGGTGTGATGCTGTATGATCAATACTGAACTGCAAACCACAAGGTGAGCCATTCAAATCCACTTAACAAAACCAATGGCACTTTACCGGCTATTGTTATTGTTGTTAAGTGTCATCGAGTTAGTTCTGACTCATAGCGACCCTGTATAGGATTTCTGAGTAGTGGCTGGTGAGCTTGACCTGCTGATCTTGTGGTTCAAATCGACTTTGCAGTCTAGTACATTAACCCACAATGCCACACCAGGACTCCAGCTATTAGGAGATAAAAATTATCAATAAAAAATATTTTATTTCCTCGGTGTTCTCATATTGGTAAAACTACTTACTTCCTTTTCCTTATTTGAAGCATTCCTGAAATTATCCTTTCAGGATCCATTACAGTTTTTCTTAATTAATTAGAAGAATTAATAGCTCCTTCAAGCATTAACATGCACTTCAAATACAAGATTCGCAAAAATTTAAGAAACCCAACCCATATCCTGATTGTTTACTTACTATCCAAATGTAATAGTAGCCAAACACTCAAATAATAGTGATTTTCTACTGGCATTCCATTAAAAAAACACACAAGAGGCCATACATTCACATAACATCCAAAGAATTTAGTCAAAAATGAAATAAAATTCTTATTTTTTCATTCTCTTTTAAGGTCTGTTTCATTTTTTCTAACGCAGTTGTAGTATAGTTCAGGGACCCACATAAAACTGAGTGGGAAAAAAAGTTTTATTAATCACAACATGAAATCGACATGAGATTCTATCAGAATTAAACCAGGATAAATAATGCTGGTACAAAATTTACATGTCTCACATCTATTACAAAGGAAATATTGTTACCTATTAAGAGTTCATTTTAATCTTATGGACTTTTTTCAGTAAAACCTTTTTTTAAAAAATAGTTAAGTAACGATATTCCAAAACTGTGCTAAATAGTAGTTAGAAAGGCAACCATAAGATCTTTAGTAACAACTGACAGGATCAGGAATGTTTTTTTGAATATTAAGAACTACGTATCTACTTCAGCTGTCTGTTAATGCACCTTTTTTGACAAGACATTGCTTGCTGAGGCTGCCATGATTAATAAGTTTCTTCTTAAGTAAGAGGTGCTCAATGTTAAGGCCTGAGTACATTTTCTTTCCCAATTTTGTTCCTTGGAAGCAGAAACAAATACCTTTTTATTTGCATAAAGGGAGTTAAGAAATGAATTAAAACAGGGACAATGGAATTATTATTAAGAATAAGTCTTTGAAATACTTCCAGTTTTTAAAATAGCAAGGCTTCTGAATAATTTCCCAAAACTAGTTTTCCATATTTTTACATGACCTGATAAATGTAACACATTTGATCTATTATATTTTAGTAATTTTTTCTATTGAATACACTTTTCCCTCAAATGAGGGTTACAGTTGTGGCTTTGAAAAATGTCCACATATAATACAGTTTTAAATAAGCTTCCATTTTCACTGAACTGAGCATAACCCCCCCATCCACGTATGTGCCCACAAAGGGTAATTTAAACATATACACATTTACCTGCAAACTTATGTGTATGCGTTTTTAAAGTAAGTTACTTTCACCATTAGAATACAACTAGACTACAGGGACGACTCTGAGGAACAGTTTGGTCCTGCTTTGGAGCCTTCTCTAGCTTGAGGCAGGCAGGCAGAGTTCACGGAAGGATGTGATGAGGCTGTAGTAAGTTTTTTCATCATCGGTCAGTCCTGCATTGCCAGGCCTTACCACCACAGCGACGTGCACATCTGCTTCCTCGGCAGCACTGGCCTCTGTGAAATCAGAGTACATGTATGAAGTTTCAGCAGAGTTGCCTCAATTATGGGCAAGGAAGAAAGGACAAAACAAGTTTAGCCCTGATTTGATCATTAATTGTTGTTAGATGGTAGGCATATGGTGCTTATCACTCTCTCATATGTTTTAACTTCCCATGATAAAAAAATTTTTAAATACGTAACTGTATTTGATAGAGAAGAATGACAAGTGTACACTAGACTTCTGAGCTTTATGAAGTCTTTATGAATGAGAAAGGACAGGTCTGTGTCCTGTCCCTCTTCTTTTCTTTATGGCCACCCATCAGTTCTATAGAGAACTAAGCTGTTCCTGAAAAGGCATGATGCCAAGTAGTACCAATTAAGCAGCTATTGGACAAAAGGAATTCATGATCTAATCAGGCCCAAGAACCTGAAATAGGACCTGCTCTCCCCTCCAAAGCCCACACATGTTCTATCCCCTATCTGGACCTCCCATCTCTTCTGCCTGGAAAATTTCCACTCTTAAAAAATGCAGTTCAAACAGAACAACTTCTCAACCACTACCACCTGTATTAGAGCATCCACTGTGCTCCTTTAATACCCTCTAGTTACTTCTAGCATGACAAAATAATTGACACATTTATTACCAGCTATCTCTTGTTATAGACTGGGACTGCCTTAATATCATTGACTGTGTGGTATGGGAAGAGTAAAAATAGGACTAGTCAAATGAAACTTAGTAAGCTAAGTATTACAAAGATGTTTCTAATGCGTCTTGGTTTACATCCCTCTCCATTTTACCAACTCTTTGTTTTCTCCTCACCAATTCCTTGTTGTTAAGTGCCGTGGAGTCGGATGTTGACCCATACTGACCCA
>NW_006408952.1:689388-701221 GCF_000296735.1 Chrysochloris asiatica
GGGCTCACACTGCATCCTATGAAGCCACTGTGCTCCCCTTACCACCCCTAAGATTTGCTAAAGAGGGAGGTGGGTTGGTTGCTTCACTATTTTCTTTTCTTAAACTGCTTCATTTTTCAAAGATCCCCACATAAACTTTATTTAAACAGGTAATGTGTTTGTAGCACTCCTGAAATATGCAACGTAAGAAGGCAGATTACTCACCTAGAGTAACATCTGTCAGAAACAGGATGTTGTTGGTTGAGCACCCAATGCTGTCTGCAATCTTTCGATAACTCTCACTCTCCACTTTGTATCCAATGTTGGTATCGAAGTAACCATCGAAAAGCTAAACAAAGGTAGGGGGTTATAGAAAGACTGAAGATGCACCTGCTAATGCTGATCCCTTTCCCTCCCCACTCCTATCTCTGGAACACATGACAATCATAGCAATTCTACTCATTAAGTATTTATTGAAAATCTACTTAATATAGAATTTATGGGAGCCACAAAAATAAACATAAAGGAAGGTTTTATAGTAATATCATTTGGAGGAAGAAAATTACCAGCTCAATGTGTATATTAAGATCACTTTATCAACTTGGTATTTATGTTAATTTTAGATCCAAAATCTTTTGAAGTATGCATATCCCACTTTCTATCCTTAATAAATACAATTAGCACTCCGAGCTAGATTTCAGTGCTGGAGTAATGTTCTACACATTGTCCCTTTGACAATGTGTAGAACAAACTTCCTCTACCCTGCCTCAGTAATAAGCTGTCATTGTACTTTCAACAGACTATTTCTCCCAGATATTTTATTTGGAAAGTCTACTCAAGAGCCAGGATATGCCCTTGAATTCTTAGGAAGAATTGGAGTCAAATGTATAGCCTGCTAACTTAACCAACAATTAAAATAAGTGTGTATCAGGGGGCAGTGAATGTGTTAATGATGGTAGTAGGATCTGGATTTGGAAAATGACAGCAAGTGGTTGCACCACTAGAAAAATATAATCAATGTCACTGACTTACACATATAGAAATTGTAGAATTTTTGTATGTTTGCTGTGTATATTCTTACCACAGTTAAAAAAAAAACAAAAAAAACTAGGCTTTTGATAATATAATGTGATCTTTGAATGTTTTCAGAACTTTTCGTAAGCTAAAAGCCTAATTAGTCATTCAAATATAAATGAAGGTAATATGAAGGCTGTTCTGTTTTTATTTAACTTTTAAAAAGTTAACACTGTAGAGGACCTTAGGTGGAATCCAGAGCCCCATCCAGAATATTCAGAGGTGGGATATTCCCATAAGAAAGGACAGGCTGACCAGCCTGGAACAGCTAGAGCAATAGAGGATACATCTTCAAGAAAAACCCAAAACAAAAATGCAGTGTGATTGGCTACTACAACAGTAAGTTGCTTGCTGGGAAGCCATCAAGGCAAGCAATCAAGTCCCTTCAAACCCCCTCTAAGACTGAAACTCAAAGGGAACACATGAGCAGTCACGTAAGCTAGCTGGTGACCACACTGGTCTACAATGTAAGTGGAAGAGGGGGAAAGGCAGCAATGAAGAAACGGGCTGAGTTCAACCACATTCCATAGACTCCCGTTAACATGAAGATGAGGGACAGAAGACGAAGGGCTGGTTGGTCCAAAGTGTGGTGAGACCTGGGGACACCTGAGCCCACGGACAAGGACATGGCCATGGAGGCCTAGAGCTGAAAGTGATGCATCCAGCTGATATGAAGTGAGTGGAGAGGTACAATAACACCCAAATTTGCAGATAGTAGCCATCTAATCTAGCCTCGATGGCTTGATAACCAGAACTCGAATAGAGGAAGATTAAAAGAAAACAATTTTTGATAAAGGAAACAAGTATAAATTGCTACAATTTTATGAACTTGACCTATACTCATAAATGCAGTAACTCAAAAAGAGAGGGAAGGAGTCTTCACATCAAGGATCAATGCTATCCCCTCTGTATACAGAGTAGATAGGGACAGGCAACTTAGACAATGGCTACCTAAAATGAGGGGGCGATAAAGGCATGAAGTGACTGGCTTACAAGGTTTAAAAAGGGGGTTTAATAGAGTCCCCACTGAATAGTTTTCATCTTGTCTAGATGGGTCTAGTGAAAAGGGATGGCGTTAAGATTCTTACAATTCAATAGTGAATAATTGTTATCATGACTAATTGCGACTGTCACAATTGTAAAGGTAGACTTTTGTAACAAAAACAGGGGAGTGGTTAATTTTACAGTCCAGAAACAGAGGACCCTAGGACCATCAAGGGAGAAGTGCATAACTGGAATGTGAGACCTTATCCAGAAAAGCAGCGACACCAGAGATGGAGGCAGAGATGGAGACATGGAAAGGGGAAGTGGCTGAAGACTCTAGATTCATGGGAAGAGAGGGGCTGAGAGCTGGTGGCCAGAAGACAGACTTGCAGAATGTACCCTTCAGTGGTTTAAATTATTATACATACCTGAATGTTTAAAAAAAAAACAAGCTAAAATGAATATAGAGAAATACTGTTAGCTGATGGTACATGGAGGGGATTATAGATTCTAATCATTGTAATGAAACAACATACACTATTTGTTGAATGTAAAATTAAAGCTCTGCCCTGTAAACTTTCACTCAAATCACAACAAAAACTTAAAAAAAAAAAGAAAGGTTAAGACTGGTTTTGAATTTTTCCTTTTCTCTTAGGTTTGCCTCACTTGGTACCCCAAAATAATTTTAAGCATCCAAAGGAAGCATTCCATTAGCATCTTTTGAGTGATGTTTTTCAAGTACTGGAAAGCTGGCTGATTTACATGCTTGTTTACTACCTGTTTTAGATAGGCACACATAAGACACAGAGGCAAATACAAATACACCCAAAGACCCACTGCAACTGAGCTGATTCTGACTCAGTGTGACAGAGTGGAACTCCCCTGTGGGGTTTCAAAAGGTTTTATGGAAGCAGACCGTCATAGTTTTTTCCCAAGAGGAGTGACAGTTCAATAGCCACACCTTTGGTTAGCAGCTGAGTGCTTTAACCACTATGCTGCTAGGGTTCCAAGCTGTAGCTAGATATATAGGTAGCTGCAGCACTACTGCTGGTGTGGCACTGTAGGATAAAACACTGAACTGCAAGCGTGGTTTGAACTATAACATCAGTGGTTCAAATTCACCAGCTACTCCTTGGAAACTCTATACAGGGTCACTAAGATTTCGAAGCATTAGGAATCTGCAATTTGAACATCCACCTTAATTTTTAATTCTTCAGAATTAAATAAAAAAATTAAGGTGGATGTTCAAATTGCAGATTCCTAATACCCAGCACAGACTTGCTAAATCAGATTTGCTAGGAAGTAGGGCCCAGAGCTCTGCATTTGCACCAAGTTTCCCCAGATTATTATTATGCACAACAAAGTAGAGAAGAAAACACTTCACTCTTCCTTGTATTTCCCAGATTTTCTACTTCTTTTTGACATATGTATAAGCTTATAACTACAGTATATTCCTTTAATATTACTTTATGCTTTGAGAATCAAAAAAACAACAAATAAGCACGTAACCTACCTCAAGAATATTGCCCTCTGTAGAATGCCCAAATAATAGTTTCTGTGCCTCTACACTCCCCGAAGAATAGATATACACCTTCATTCCAGCATCTCTCCATTTCCTGACTGCTGGAACTACATCTTCAAAGAACCTAGAAGAAAGACGAGCAAGTTACACTGTAGTCATCTAGCCAGATGGAAATCTGTCAACAAAGATCCATCAGTTACTCTATCAAGTCCACAAGGGTCATCATGAGAAGCAACTCCTAGGAGACTCCAAAAGTCTATAGTTCTAACAAGCTTATATTCAGAGTTCCAGGACCAGCAGATTAGAAGCAACAATTTATGTGGAGAGAAGAATCATTTTTGATAGCCACAATGATAATAGTAAAATCTGATCAGGATAAAGGATAAAATGAGCGATGAAAACACTCCCAAGCAACTCAAAAGAACAAAACTGTTGTACTTTATATAATCTTTGCTGTCATTTATGACAAAAATGGTTAAATTATATCCAGCTTAAGAAAGCATGGCAATACTATAAAACTGCACTCAAAATAATTCAAAGCTTACAGCTTTAAACCTTTGATTACCCAGAAAACTGAACTACATAGCACTTAAGAAGTAAAAAAATTTTACTATACAGGGGGGAACAATTATGTAACAAATGTGTTAAGTTACTCATACCATCTCACATTAGCGAATCAGCAGGTTTGTATGGTTTGATTCCTGACATTTTGAGGTCACTCAAAAGTCAGTTTTATGGTGTTGTTCTTAAGTGCCATTGATGCCGTCAATGGTGGATTTGAACCTTGCAATTCAAACCAACATTGCAGTCGAATGCTTACCCTACCAGTTTTATGGTGTCTTCCATATACAGTACTAGTTCCCAACTTACAATGTAGTTGAGTCACAATGAAATGTTTGCATTACTGCCTATGGTCTTTTGTTTTTTTAGGGGAGGTGGGTATAGGTTTGCAGACTATCATTAGTAATATGAACTACATACAGTGTTGCAGCATATTAATTTACCGATGTTATCATTTGAAGATGGTAATTGTTACAACTTACTGTTCAAAACACTGCCATTTAGCAAGTTATGTGGCCTCATCTTCAACAATGTCTGTGTCATTGAGGGGAATCATGTTGCTACTGTTGTTGTTAATTGCCATTGAGCTGGTTCTGACTAATGGTGACCCTGTGCCAGGTTTCCAAGGAGCAGCTGGTGAGTTTGAACCGACCGTGAGGTTCAAACTGACCTTTCTATGGTTGAGTGCTTATCCTACAGAGCCACACCAGGACTCCGTTGGAAATCGTTGTTGTTAAGTGCCGTCTAATTGATTCCAACCTATAGCAACTCTGTATAGGTTTTCCAAGGAGCAGCTGGTGAGCTTGAACCGCCGACCTTGCAGTTCAAAGAGCTTTGCAGTCTTGAGCATTAACCCACAGTGCCACATCAGGTTGGGAAACATAGTGGACAGAAAACAGTAATGTTCAACTCCAACAACATATAACAATTGAACTGCACATGAAGTCCAACTATTGTTATAACTCCAAATTCATTATCACCACATTGATAGATCACTGTAATATTCTTCATTGCATCCAGAACACTGCATCTTCCTGGAAGGAAATTATGAGAAAATGCCTGCATGGAATTTGGAAAGATAGGGGAAGACGCAGGAGAATATGCAAGGACTAAACGGGACAGAGGTAAATAATGTTATATACACAACCTTAGAACAACCGAGTTCTGTGTGTAGATACATGGACAGAGGCAAAGGCTAAATGGGTATGGGAGGAAGCGTAAAATATTATTTATATGTCTCACAAATATAGAGAATGTGGTGGCTCCATACAATAAGAACTGGACTGCGAACCACAAGGTCCATCATTTGAACCTGCCAGCCACTCTGGGGGAGAAAGATGAGGACCTATTATATATGTATAATAATTTGAAAGAGGATATTTGTACATGGGTAACCACATGGAGGAAGTGGGACAACAACTGTTGATGGAGGGGATTGTAATCATTGAGATGAAACAAAGTACATAATTTGTTGAATGTTAAGTAAAACTGATGGTCTTGTCTGTAAACCTTCACTCAATTCACAATTAAAAAACAAAAAAGGTATTGTGAGTATAGTAAAAATCTTACACTTTAAATGACAAAATTGCATGGCCTGCAGTTACCTCAAAATGTAAAGGTTTTCATACAAAAAGAAAACATTCTTTGATGGTTTTACCCGTGGTGGAAGGGAAGAGAGAGTAATTTACTGGATAGAGGGTGAATTAAAAAATAAAGTCTTAGTGTTAATGTGTAAAAATGGTAATGACTCAGGTTTCTATGTTATACACACTTGTATACATGGCAGAGCTTCTTCCTATGCATTTTAATTCCCAAGAAATCAGACACCCACCTATTTTTTTAAAAGGTTAAGAATATTGAAACATGGAAATTACCTATACTGTGATTCCTAGTGTGGAGCAGTAAGATTAGCACTGGACTGCTAACTACAAGGTTGGCAGTTTAAACCTACCAATTGCTCTTTGAAAACCCTACACAGGGTGGCTGAGTCAGAACTGACTGGACGGCACTAATAACAATCTTTATAGGGAATTATAATTTAGTGAGAACGTGCTATGTTCTAACTCAATGTTCCAAGCGTACCTATTTGGTGTATGTCGTCATCCCCTAAAACGCTTCTCTTCGCACCACTATCATTTAGAGTTATAGCAGAGACCACACATTAAGACCTTGACTATTTTCTAAACTATTTTGTAAAATACTGCCAACTTTCCTCTAGGTGAGCCGTAGTTATGTGACCTTGGGCCCATTACTTAACCTCACTGTGGCTCAGTTTTCTCATTTGAAATGAAATGAAAATGGCTATATGTTGTTGCTGTTGGGTGCCATCAAGTCAGCTGTGACTCATACTGACCCTACGTACAACAGAGCAAAACGCTGCCGGTCCTGCGCCAACCTCACAATTGTTGTTAAAGCTGGAGCCCATTGCTGCTGCCAATGTACCAATCCATTTCATTGGGAGTCTTCATCTTCATCAGACTCCCAATGTACCAATCCATTTCATTGGGAGTCTGCACATTACCAAGTATGATGTTCTTCTCCAGGGACTGGTCCCTCATGATAACATATCCGAACTATGATAGATGAAGTCTGGTCATCCTAGCTTCTAAGAAGTATTCTGGACGTACTCCTGCAAGACATATTTCTTTGTTCTTCTGGCAGTCCATGGTACTTTCAATATTCTTTTCCAAGACCATAACTCAAATACATCAATTCTTCTGTGGTTTGCCTTATTCATTTGTCCAACTTATGAGGTTCCTGAAAATACCATGGCTTGGATCAGGAACTTCTTAGTCCTCAAACTGAAATCTTTGCTCTTGAACACTTTAATAAAAGAGGGCTTGTGCAGCAGGTTTGCATAATGCAATACATCCTTTGATTTCTTGAATGCTGCTTCCATGAGTGTTGATTGTAGATTCAAGCAAAAAGAAATCTCAGACTACATCAATATTTTATCCATTTATATGTATGTTGTTTATTGGGCCCGTGGTGAGGAATTTTCTATTCTTTACATTGCGGTGCAACCCACACTGAAAGCAGTGGTCTTTGATCTTCATCAGTATTTTAAGTCCACTTGGCTTTCAGCAAGCAAGGTTGTATCATCTGCATGTGTTGTTGTTGTTGTTTAAGTGCTGTGGAGTAGGTTATGACTCATAGAGACCCTGTGTTGGGTTTCCGAGGAGCGGCTGGTGAGCTTGAACTGTTGACCTTGCGATTCAAACCAACCTTGCAATCCAGCGCATTAACCCACAGCACCACGGCAGGACTCACTCCATCATATAGCAGGCTGTTAATGAGTGAGGACTCCAATCCTGATGCCACGTTCTTCGTCATATAACCCATCTTCTCGGATTATCTGTTCAGCATACAGAGTGAATAAATATGATGAAGGAATACAGTCCTGGCACACACTTTCCTGACTTAAAACTATTCAGTGTCCCCTTATTCTGTTTGAATGACTCACTCTGGTCTATGTACAGGTTCCTCATGAGCATAGTTAAGTGTCTGGAATGCTCATTCTCCACAATGTTGTTATAGCTTGTCATGATTCATGCAGTTGAAAGCCTCTGCGTAGTCAATAAAGCACAGGTAAACATCTTTCTGGTATTCTCTGCTTTCAGCTAAAATTCATCTGACGCCAGCAATCATATCCCCTTGGTTCCACGTTCTTGTCTGAATCCGGTTGAATCTCTGGCAATTCCCTATCAATGTACTGTTACAGCTGTCTTTGAGCTATGTTCAGAAAAATTTTACTTGCATGTTATAATAATGATATATATGGAAAGAGGTGATAGCATCCATCTTATAGAGTTACTAAGAGGGTCAAATCAGTTACTATCTACTAAGGACTCCGAACTATGTCTGGCATACAATAAACGCTACATAGATTTCTTTTTTTTTTATTTTATAAAGAAACCCTACTGGGAAGTTTTAATAAATCAGTATGATTTATTGCTTATTAATTCCACAAGATTCTCTGGATTGTTCTGAACATACATCATTAAAACTGCTAATAAACAATGCACTGATCTTTATAGTTTTTGCCAGAGTTAAAACAAATAAGCCAAGAAACTAACTTCAGACATTTTTAGCAGATTCCCCTAGAGAATCACATTCTTACTGGTGAAGTATTCCAACATAAATTTACAAGTTTCTCATCTTACTTTTGAATACTATTGCTTGTATATTGGGGTCTTCCACCTTGGGGGAGAGAGCGAGTTCTCTATTCTCAGCTGAATTTAATCAACTCAATGTGTAGTGAATTATAGGCACTCTAAACAGGAATAAGCAATATACTAAGCCCTCTTTGCATTAATTGAAAGAGATCAGTAAGTTCAAAACCAGTACAAATAATTAAACATGGGATAGTTTGCACTCATGGAGACAGCATTTTACCATGATTAATTTCCATTATTACTCAATTCCAAGTCCCTGGATTTATAATTAGAGAACTAAGACCAAGAGAAGTGAGGGCTAACTACAGGGGTCACATTCTCCTGGTTCCACTCTTTGATTGTTTTACGAAGTGAATCAGATGCTATTTCCAGATTGCCGGCCTACTCTAAAAGTCTAACGTATCTTTTAAAACTGGGAAGCAAAAATGCGGAGTTCTGGTATGGTGCTGTGGGTTACTGCACTGGACTGCAAAGTTGATTTGAATCGCAGGGTCAGCAGTTCAAGCTCACCAGTGGCTCCTCTGAAACTCTACAGAGTTCCTATGGGCCAGTTCCTATGGGTTCAGAACAACACTGAACAACAAAGTAAAGAAATCTCATTTGACAGAAAGAAACATATGCAGCTGGAAACAATCTTGGATTTAGGATTAAATCAGGTAGCAGCCTAAATTCTGTAGTGGCAGTGTGTCTTATTAAGAATTTCTCAGCAACACAGAACTCATGAGTCTCCTTAGGCAGGAGTACCATCAGGAACTTCACAACCAAAACTCAAAACATCTTTGGAGATTGCTCAAAAGGACACTGCTGACACTCTCTGAGAAACCCCGCAAGTGGCAGGGCATATAATTTCAAACCATCCATATTTCTTTAGCAGAACAGAAAGCAAGTAATCTAAAGGTGCTGGGAAGCAGCATTCATGTGCTAAGGATCAAACATGACTTAGTTCAGGATTTCACCATTTTCTTGGAAGCTATTTTAAATTAGGATTAAGAGTCTTCAGGTGTCCCACAAAACCAGACATACAGGTCTGGGGAATTTAGCTGCATGCAATATTAGAGCCCAACTTAAAAAAAAAAAAAGCCAAAAAACTTCTAACAAGAACTTTGATTTTATCAATTTCTCTAATCATGCAATTTACAGGTGTGAGAGAGAGGACTAATAAAAAGGTGTCAATTGGATCTGGGGTTGGAAAATGTTTCAAGTCACTTGAGCAGCTACATACTCTGTTTTCATGTGCCCAGCTGTGAATGCCGCTCTCCACATGTGGCCTTGCAGCTGTTTCAGTGCCGTGGTCTTTCGGTCCAAAGACATCTGCCAGAAGACATTATCAACGACAGCCTGAATCATCTGCTGCAGGTCATCTGCCCCACTCCCAGATGCTGCAGGGATTGGAACAGCCCCATCCAGGTGGGAGTCCTTTTCAGCCTTTAAGTCAAAAACAACACAAAGTTTGCTTTTTGCTTATTTTTATATAAAATGAGATATATACAGATCACGTAAAATGAGGCCTGGAATGGCAAGCACACGAACTTTCTTCAAGTATCAGTTAGCACTCTCGCAAATTAAAATATCACCTATTTCAAGGCTGATATGAATGATTCCTAAAAGAAACTTGATTATGAGTAATATATTTATATTATTGTTTCTAGATTGCTAACACTGAAATTTACACCTAGAGGCATGCTTTATGTTGAGAGGAAAGAAAGCATGTAATGCTATAATGATGATTCAACAAACTAGGACTTTAATTAAATCTGACTATTTTCTCTGCACTAGAACCAAGGAAGAACAAAGACTATCCCAATAAAATCAATTTAGGCCTGGATTCAATGAGAAGAAGCTTAGCAAAATACTCTCTGATTCATATTCAGTTTCTGACAATCTCCTATATCTTGCAAAACCCTTAACAGCTATTTAGAATTATGATACTACAGCACTGTGTGTGCCCAATCCCTGAAAACTCAATGAGCACATAAGAATCCACGGGTATGAAGGCTAGACCAAGGGCGAGATGGGATGGGACATCTGGAGAGGAACTGCAAGTGTGAGGATCAGGAGCACTGGGTGCAGGAAGGCTCACAGCAGGGACTCACACCATAAAGCGGGTGAGATTTGAGACTGATGAGATGCTAACATGCTGAGACTTTCATGAAACCTAGATGGGATGCACAAAACCTTTTGTATACCACCAAGAATGGGCTTAGTTTTATAAATGTGAGCATTGTTATGTGCCATCGAATCAGTTCCAACTCATAGTGACCCTGTATATGGTTTCCAAAGAATGGCTGGTGAGTTCAAACTGCCAACCTTGCAGTCAGGTACATTATCCAGCAGCACCACCCAGGACTCCAAATCTTTACAGGAGTAGAAAGATTCAGCTTTCTCCTGCGGAGCAACTGGTAGATACAAGCTGCTGACATTGTGTTTAGCAGACCAGCTTGTAATCAACTATGCTACCTAGAAAGATGCAATTCTAGAGACAAAGAGCTACTGTGATCTGGCTGGTTAATTATGTGCTGTGGATTCCTAAACAGTCAAGTCTCTGCAACATTCATGAATCAAGGCTACGTATTTCAGAATATGCTCTGAGTATATCAAAAGCTTTCCTTTCTAGGCATTCTCAATTCTAAGACATTTGGAAATGTGGAATCAAGCACAGAAATGTCCCAACCTGTTTCCTCAAGAGACTGACATCCTGCTGGCATTCCTCTTCTTCCCAATGTGTCTGAAGATACTCTTTAACATTTTCTTTGATATAAGAAAATAAAGTATCCTGGATAAAAGAAAAAAAAAAAAATTTTTTTTCCCGTTGTCTTAGGGTTTATTTTGCTGTAAATATATATATGATTTAATGCCACCTAGTTTTAAATCACCTTGTCTTTGTTCCTACTTTCTGTCTTTGAGACTTATTTTTCATATGTAGGCCCACACTGCAAAGGAGTTGTATGCTGGGACAGCTTCAATTTAGACAAACCTGACAATTAACCCATGGGCAAGTAGTACCACCTGATCATTTTCACCACAGAAATTTGAGCACTCTAGCTCCATTTCTGCTTTACACTGTGAGTATAGTATACATGTCAATGATAGCTGTGATGTTAAAATCTGGAAGGAAAAAATAACACTAAAAAGTTACATGGAACTTTTGGGCAAGGATCATTTGGATAAGATGATGTAGTAATTATCAACTGCTTCTCCAACAGCCTCTTTCTTGTCACAAATTATTGATATTGAGTAGGGAGCATGAGGCCATGTTCTATAAGTCTCTTCCTACTCCCACTGAAATTAAGTACTGATTGTGGAAGATAGTCAATGCTTTTCTACTCCTTTTTTTTAAATAAACTTTTTATTCTGAATTGAGTGAAGGTTTACAGACAAGACCATCAATTTTACATTCAATGAATCACACCCTTTGTTTCATCTCAATGACTGCAATCTCCACCATGCAACAAGAGATAACCCACTTCCTCCCTGGGGTTACCCATGTATTAATATCCTCTTTCACATTCTTACATATTTGTAGGATATATAAGTATTT
>NW_006408952.1:701321-706889 GCF_000296735.1 Chrysochloris asiatica
TTCCATTCTTCTTCCATACCCTGTGTCTCTATCTATGTATCTACACACAGAACACTGTTGAAAAACAAAAGAATTTAACTTTAGTCATTTACACCAAACCAAATTCATCCACAACTTTGCTTTAGCTAATCCTTGTGAACAAATCAACTCTTGATGAAAACTGCTGTTGTAAATATACAAAGAAGGAAACCAAGAACAAATGAACTATACTAGGAGTCAGTAAATTACAACCTGCAGACCAATTCTGTCTGCTGCCTGTTTTTGTTAATGCAGCTTTATTGAACACAGCCACTCTTCTTTTTTTTAATGGTGCCTATGATCACTTTTGGGTGATAATGTCAGAGCTTAGATGGAAAACAGATAGATGGCCTGAAAAGTCTAAACATTTACTATCTGACAAGTTTGCTAATTCCTGAAATAGAATGCTAAACCACAGGACCTTGGCTAAAGGCAGGGATCAAAAGTATCTTGCTCAGTGCTATATGCTCAATGCACAACATAGTACATTTACCTAACTAAATGTATTTCATTACATAACTTACATTTACATAACTAAAATATCTGCTGAAAGAATGATCTCCAAACAGGGTAAAAGGTTAAAAAAAAAAAAAAAAAGCTCTGATCACCATGATTCTTTCTTGTTAATCAAGACTATCTATAAAGTATATCATAAGAGTGATGAACAAAACAATTTCGTAATAAACAACTTGTAATCCACTCACTGGGGACACAATATAGGTCAGTTGTTTTTACGTTTACTTACAAAGTGTAGCATATGCATCTTTCAGTATCAGATGATGTGACAAATTTGACAATTTTTTCCTATTGCCTACTATATGTCCTGGTAGCGTAGTGGTTACAAATCGGGCTGTGAACCCTAAGGTCAGCAGTTCGAAACTACCAGGCGCTTCGCGAGAGAAAGATGAGGCTTTCTACTCCCGTCAAGATTTACAGCCTTGGAAACCCTGTACAGGGTCGCTATGGGTCGGAATCGACTCACTTAACAACAACAACTATATGTACTGGTGTGGCACTGCAGGATAATGCGATGGACAGAAGGGTCAGTTTGAACTGCAAGGCTGGCAATTAGCTACTCCTTGGAAACGCTATACAGGGTCACTATGGGTCGGAACCAGCTTGATGGCACTTAACAATATGTCCTGGTGTGGACACTGGAGGATAAGCACTGGAGTTCAAGGTCAGTTTGAACCACAAGGTGGACAGTTCAAACTCATAAGCCATGCCTTAGAAACCCTATACAGCGTCGCTATGAGTCAGAATCAACTCGATTGCACTTAACAACAACAATATGCCACCTGACTCTTGGTGTGTCGTTGTAGGATAAGTACTCGACTGCAAACCACAAGGTTAGCAGTTCAAACCTATTAGCTGGTCCTTGGACGTCCTATACAGGGTCACTGAGTTGGAAATGACTCGACAACACTCAACATATGCCACTACTGCCCATCTGTAAGTGTGCCATATTGTGGTGGCTTACATGTTGCTATGATGTTGGAATGCTATGATGTTGGATGGTTGCTATGCTACCAAACCCAAACCAAATGAAGCCAAGTCCACTGACATTGAGTTGATTTGGACTCATGGCGACCTTATAAAACACAGTAGAACTGCTCTACAGTTTCTGACTGTAAATCTTTACAGGAGCAGACAGCTTCCTCTTTCTCCTATGGAGCAGCCAGTGGGTTTGAACTGTCTTGCAGTTAGCAGCCCAACGTTTAACCCACTGCATCACTAGGACTATGCCACTAGCATTTCAAATACTAGCAAATTAACACATTTAAGCAGAACTTCCATACTAAGACAAATTAGAAAGGCACAGCAATTAAAAAAAAAAAAAAATCAGTCATTGAAAACTCTATGGAACACAACAGAATACTGTCCTATACAGAGGCAGAAGGGAACATGGTGGCTCCATACAATAAGCACTAGACTGCAAACCACAAAGTCCACAGTTTAAGCCCAACAGCCACTCCAAGGGAGAGAGATAAGGCTTTCTGCTTCTGCGAAGATTTAAAGCTTCAGAAACTTTATACAAGGTCACTGTGAGTCGGGACTGACTGGACAGCAATGAACAACAATGGTGCTAGAAGGAGTCCTGGGTGCACGTGGGTCATGCAATGGGATGCTAACTGCAAGGTCAGTAACTCGAATCTACCAGCTGCTCCACAGGACAAAGATGAGACTGGCTTTGTGCTCCCATAAAGATTTACAGCTTGAGAAACCCTATACAGGGTCACTATGAATCAGAACCAACTGCACAGCACACAGCAGCATGATGCTGGAATGCCCCCTTAGTTGAGAGGCACTATACAATGGCCAAAACTATGGACTCAACATGCCATCGTTCATGAGGAAAGCACAGGACCAGGCAGCATTTCACTATGGGATAGACAAGGTTGCCATGCACAGCAACTAACCAAGATACAGGTTAGCCAAGATAAGCTAGACCCTGAATAGGCGGCCAAGGAGAAGGGGACTGAAAGTACGAGGAGTTTCAAAAAGATAAAGGAAAGTTCCATTGTTTTTTAATTCCATTTTTCCACAAACTTTTTGAATCCCTCTCATGTAAGGCAGATACCCCATCCTCCATAAGCTTAATAATCTAATGGGGGAGACTGACAGGTGGCTGGTGATCCTAGGTGCCATCAAGTCAGTTCTGACTCATAGTGACCTATGCACAGCAGGAAAACACATTGCCCAGTCCTGTACCATCTTCACAATTGTTGTTACCCTTGAGACCATTGCTGCTCTCACTGTGCCAATTCATCTCATCAGGGGTCTTCTTCTTTTTGCTGACCCTCCACTTTACCAATATGATGTCCTTCTCCAGAGACCGGTCCTTCCTGATAATATGCCTGAAGTATGAGAGATGAAGTTTTGCCATTGCTTCTATGAAGCATTCTGGCTGTGTTCTTATAAGACAGATTCGTTTATTCTAGCAGTCAATGGTACTTTCAATATTCTCCTCCAACACCATAATTCAAATGCTCCAATTCTTCTACAGTCTTCTTGATTCACTGTCCAGCTTTCACAAGCATATGAAACTACCGAAAATACCATGGCTTGGGTCAGATGCACCTTAGTCCTCAAATTGGCATCCTTGCTCTTGAACACTTTAATAAAAGAGATCTTGTGCAGCCTAAGGCAATACATCCTTTGATTTCTTGACTAATGCTTCCATGAGTGTGGTAGATCCAAGCAAAATGAGGTCTTTGACAACTTCAATATTGTCTCCATTTATCTTGATGTTATTCATTGGTCCAGTTGTGAGGATTTTTTTTTTTTTTTTTTACATTAGGTGCAATTTATATTAAAGGCTGCGATCTTTGATAGGCAGGTACACAAGAATTTTACTGCAGTGCAAAGGGTAAAGAAAGAGCTCTGCTAGCAGAGTGGTTACGAATCGGGCTGCGAACTTTCAGGTCAGTAGTTCTAAAATACCAGTTGTTCCACGGGAGAAAGATGAGGCTTTCTGCTTCCGTAAAGATTTCCAACCTTGGAAACCCTGTACAGGGTTCGTTCTGAGTTGGAACTGACTCCATGGCACATAAAAACAATGGGTAAAGCATGCAGAGTCTAAAAAACCAGAAAATGAATATAGACACAGAGAAGGTCTTGCATTTTATAGGAAACTCTGAAATTTAAATTCAAGAAGTCTTCTGATTTCAATTCATTCACTCATGTATTTATTCAAATACTTACTGAGTATCTAGTATAGGTGTGGGACAAACGTTTACTGGCACTGTGGGTTAAGCACTTTGCTGCTAACACCAATGTCAGCAGTTCAAAGCTACTCCTCAGGGTAAAGATGAGGCTGTCTTCTATACTCACCAAGATTTACAGTCTTAGAAACCTTATGGAACATTTCTATCTATATCTGTATCTATATCTATATATACACACACACACATCTGTTATGAGTTGAAAACTCTATGGCTGTGGGTTTGGGTTCCACTTCTGAAGTTTCCCAGCAATCAAGGTATTTTTGTTTTCTAAAATAGTTAACACTTAAACATGTGCAAATGAGAAAGGGCTACACAGGCACCACACCTGGCAACAAAACTAAGAAAGGGAGGAGGCATGATGCAATCAATCAAGCACATTCACTGATCCCGTGGATGATTACTCATTGTGTCTCAATCATGGGTGTCCATTGCTAGAAGAAGCCCAGAACAAGGAAGCAGTAGAGCTTCCTGGATTGGGGAGAATATCCATGTACAAGATAGGTGGCACATCCCTGGGTATACACAGCTATATGCTGAAAACTCCTTCCAGACTTCACCTGGGCATTGCTTTGTATCCTTTTGTGGTTATATTTTCAAAGTTATAGTGCATGTAAGGAGCCCTGGTGGCACTCGACTGATAACCTCAAGGTCAGCAGTTCAAAGTCACCAGGCCCTCCTTGGAAGGAAGATGAGGCTTTCTACTGCCATAAAGATTTACATCTTAGGAAACCCTAGACAGTGTCACTATGAGTCATAATCAACTCAAAGGTACTGGATTTGGTACTGGTATAATAAGTATAGGAGCCCTCATGGCACAGTGGTTAAGTGATTGACTGCTAATCAAAAGGCAAAAACGTCAGTGGTTCAAACCCACCAGAAGATCTGCAGGAGGGGGAAAAAAAGCCACTTCCATTGAGTCAATTCTGACTCATAGCAACCCCATATAGGGTTCCCGAAGCTGTAAGTCTTAATGGGACCAGAAAGCCTTCTTTCTCCTGTGGAGTAGGTGGTTGATTTGAACTACTGACTTTGTGGTTAGCAGTCCAACATGTAACCCACTACCCCAGAACATCTTCTGCAGGAGCAAACATTTGGCAATTCAGTAAGGACTGTAGTTTAGGACACCATTTGAGAGGTTCAACTCTGTCCTATTGGGTCATTATGAGTTCAAATCAACTTGATAGTACATGACTACTACTAACACAATAAGGCAACCCTGTGCTAAGACCTGGAGATATAATTATGAACAAAAACATAGTCTCTAAACTTGTGTGGAACTGCAGGTCAGCAAGACAAGCATTGGACTGTTAACCAAAAGATCAATGGTTGAAACTCTATACAACAGGGTCGTTATGAGTTGGAATCAACTGGATAGTTGCAAGGATAATGTTACACCAGTTGTCATCTTGTTGATTCTGACTCATGCCTGAGGACTGTGCTCCACAGGGTTTGCAAAGGCTGGTTTTTTGGAAGTAAACTATCAGTTCTTCCTTCTGAGTTAGCAATGGGTGGAATCAAGTGCATTAACACTTCAGTTAGCAACCAAGTGCATTAGCCATTTGCACCACACAGGGACTTGAATGGTATGGTTGTTATTATTTGCCACTAAGTCAATTCCAACTCAAGGAGATTCCATGAGTGTGCAGAGTGGTGGTGATAGTGGTGGTGGTTGTATGCTGTTAAGTCGGTTCCAACACATTTTGAACCTCTTATAGGGTTTCTGACTCGACGGCACTTAACAACAACAACAATAGGGTTTCCGAAGCTGAAGAAAACGGAAACAAGTCCACGAGAGCCAAAATATGACTTTGAATATATCCCA
>NW_006408952.1:708219-709635 GCF_000296735.1 Chrysochloris asiatica
GGATTACATCTCAATGTAAAGAAAAAGAAGACCCCTCAGTGAGATGGATTGACACAGTGGCTGTAACAGTGGGCTCAAATATAACAGCAGTTGATAGGATGATGTCGGCCTGGGTAGTGTTCGTTCTGCTGTACATAGGGTTTCTAGAAGATGGAGGTAACTTGACGGCACCTAACAAAAACAGCAACAAGTTTGAGCCAAGCATGATTCTTACCAGTTTTTTTTATGTTGGAGATTATAAATGGTAAAATGCCATATGTTTTCTACGGATTATCTTTAACTGTTGCAACCAACATGCCTGGTATTATCATTCACATGTAGCAGATGGGAAAATGTGGGCTCTGAGAAGCACAACACTAGTGAAAGGCAGAGCGTGGACTTTGGCCTGACTTGTTGCATTTTCACCTCTTCTCCCACTGCAGTTAACAACTTTTAACTTTCTTGATACAGATAGAGTTGACCATAAGAAATTGGACTTGTGGAGCACAAAACAATGCAGCATTGTGTGCAGTTTCATAATCTTGAGTACTTCACCTCTTCAGTTATCTCTTCAGTTACTGGGAGCCCCTAAATCTAACCAACACTGTTCCCTCAGGAATTTTTCCAGTTGCATGGGAGTTCAGGGAGTTGGAGGCAGAGCACTGGAGGGTTCTTTCTTAATTTCAAAACATTTTAAACAGTCGAGAATAAAGATTAAAGGTAATGCCTTTCATGTGTCCAACACCAAAGCTAATCATGTTTTGATACGTTTGTTTCAGATTTTATTTTAAAGAAATAGTGCAGCTATAATTGAGGCTTTGTTCAGTTTGGAAGTTCCACTGAAACCTGTTCACCAAGGGTGACCCTACAGGAACGCCATTCCTCTTCAATTTGTCATTCCCGGCATAGTAAACCATGTGACTGTCAACTTCAAAATGGCCAATACCAATCCTGAAGTGGTCAATACCAGTCCTCACTAATGCCTAGGTTATCGATGTTTGTGTGTTCCATTTAATTTTTGACAACTTCCAACTTCACTACATTCATACTTTGTACATTCCATGTTTGGATTCCTAATAGATATTTACAGCCATTTCTCCTCATTTTGAGTTAGGCGTCATAAGCAAATGAAGGTCCCGAAACCTTCACTCCATTGGTGTCATCACAGTAAACTCTACTTTGAGGAGGTGAAAGAGCTGAACAGAACATTTCAAAGGGCAGCTCGAGAAGACAAAGTTAAATATTGCAGTGAAATGTGAAAATATCTCGAGTTAGAAAACCAAAAGGGAAGAACGTACTCAGCATTCTTGAAACTGGAAGAACTGAAGAAAAAAATTCAAATCTCAACTTGTACTATTGAAGGACTGATTCTATGGGCAAAATATTGAATGATGCAGAAAGCAACAAAAGATGATGGAAAAAATACACAGAGTCACT
>NW_006408952.1:710671-712158 GCF_000296735.1 Chrysochloris asiatica
TTTAAAGTGTTGAAGAGCAAAAGTGTCAATTTGAGGACTAATATGCACCTGACCAAAACCACAGTATGTTTTCAATAGCCTCATATGTATATGAAAGTTGGACAGTGATAGGGAAGACCGTAGAAGAATTGATGCCCTTGAGTTATGGTGCTGAAGGAGAAAATTAAAAGTACCATAGACTGCCAGAAGAACAAACAAATTTGTGTTAGAAGAAGTACAGCCAGAACTTCAGACATATTATCAGGATGGACCAGTCCCTAGAGAAGAACATCATACCTAGTAAAGTGGACGGTCAATAAAAAAGATGAAGACACCCCAAAGAGATGGACTGGCACAGTGGCAACAGCAAGGGTTACTTAAGCACAGCAAGGATTGTGAGACTGGTGCAGGACTGGGCAATGTTTTGTTTTGTTGTGCTTAAGGCTGCTATGAGTCCGTTCCAACTTGATAGCACCTAACAACATGTAAGCTGGAGTCCTGTTGTGGCTCTGTAGGATAAGCACTGGATTGCTAACTATAAGGTTAGCGGTTCAAACTTATATGCCACTCTTTGGAAACCCTATACAGGATTACTGTGAGTCAGAACTGACCCAAAAACACTTAACAACTTAACAACAACACTATGTAGCTAAGTAAAATGCCTTCAAGTTTCTTATGTCTACTGGGGAGATGAACAGAAAAGTCAGTAACTACACATGGCCTTGCATATGCTATATAGTATCAAAAAAATGCTCTAAAATAGAATTGTTTAAAGTTAGTATTTATTGTCCAAATCTGCCCATTGAAAAAATTGTGTGCTTGAAGATAAGTCCAGAAATTACACAATGTTAAATGTTTTATCTTCAATTATAATCCATTTGTAGATAGTTCAGAAAACTGTAATAAACTGAGGATTCACTAAACAAATGTGTGAATATCATTAGTCTGCCAGGCACCAACAGGGTTACTATGGCCTAGCGCACATATAACAAAAGGCTATCGAAATAAATGAGAGTATTTGTATTTCAAGGACCTATAATTAAATTCCACTAAATGCTGGAGGGGATACTATACAAGCAACAATTTATATTACTGTATACAGCTTAATAGTAGCTTTCTAAAAGAGTTCCATTAAAGACCACAAAATTTCTGAAGAGCTAATTACAGAAGCTGCCTCATAAATGTTTGAAAGTCCTAAAATGGATTTGCTTTATAGTCTAATGGTTGTTTTAATGGAAAGGGCATAGAATCAATAAACATAAAATTATTGCTATATTTCCTTAAGTTTCTTTTGAAGAAAATGGGTAATAAAAAGGTGCCTTCTAAAAATAATATTTAGAGTACAGCTTTTAAAAAACAAAACATGACTTAAAAAGCAAAGTGAATAATACAGTACAAATGATGTACAGGATTTGAAACATTAAAAATTTTTCAGACAATTAAAATTAAATATAAAGGCAATAAAGATCTGGCAATCTATTCCCAGAAAGACCACAGCCTAGGAAACC
>NW_006408952.1:714268-719467 GCF_000296735.1 Chrysochloris asiatica
CGAGAAGATATATGCACACCAATGACTTCCCTGCGGGATGCTACTACAGGAATCGCCTGCTGGCAGTGAAGCTCACGGCAGCTGCAAACCCCAGAACCGTCCTGGGCTTCCGACAGCCTTGTAAGAATCGCACAAAAGTCCATGGAAATATTCCATTTTCCATAAATGTTCTGAAGTCCCCCCATATATGCCTTGTCAACAGGAAAAGAATGAGCTCCTGTAAGGATGCATGCAATAGTTCTCAGACCAATCTAATCATTAGGATCACCTGGGATGCTCAACCTAGACCTTATGAGTCTAAATAACTACACTTTAAACAAGATCCACAAACTCTTCTTTTGCAGCCTGCCTTGAATTTACTTAGAGATAAGTGTCAAACTCAAAAAACTTAGATTTAGGCTATTACAGTTACTTTTACTCTCCTAATAATCCAAAATAAATTTGCCTTAGACAAAGATTCCAAGACGTAGTTTATAATGGCATCTAGAAGACAAAATGAGGGGAGGAGGAGGCATACTATTGTTACAAAGCTGCTATTAAGGATTAAGCTCCGATTAACTCTCTAAGAAATGGGCTGCTAACCACAAGGGCAGCAGTTGGAAACCACCAGCTGCTCCAAAGGAGAAAAATGAAACTTTCTACTTCCTGTAAACACTCACAGCTTCAGAAACCCTATACAGGGTCACTATGAGTCAGGACAACTCAACAGCACATAAAAATAATGTCAAATCACTCTCTCTTGTCACTTTTGATGACAGAGGAAAGAAAGAAAAAGTCAGAATGGAGTTGCCTACTCAACAGGAAAAACAATGTCAATTCAATTATCAGCATTTGTAATCTTGATAATGCCAAATTACATTTCTTCAAAATATCTATGCTAAAATACTAAGGTACTACTAGTCTTCTAAAAAAGTTTGTAAATGGTTGTTTTATGTTGTTGTTAGGTCCCACTGAGTTGGTTCTGACTCATAGCCACCGTTAGGGTTTCCAAGAAGCAGTTTGTGATTTTCAACTGTCGACTTTGCTTACCAATGCAATGGTTACACTACACCACCACACTGGGTTATTAAATGTTGTTGTTGTTGTTATGTGCCATGGAGTCGGAACCGACTCATAGCGACCCTGTACAAGGTTTCCGAGGCTGTAAATTTTTACGGGAGCAGGGAGCCTCATCTTCCTCCCGCGGAACAGCTGGTATTTTCCAACTGCTGACCCTGAAGTTAGCAGCACGATTCGTAACCACTACGCTACTCCTTTAGGTTATTATATAGTTGGTTGGTGATATGCAGTATTATATTCTATGTTGTTGTTGTAAAGTGCCGTTGAGTCAGTTCCGACCCACAGCGAACCTGTAAAGGGTTTCCGAGGAGCGGCTGGCGAGCTTGAAACGCCCACCTTGTAGTTCAAACCGACTCTGCAGTCCAACGCATTAACCTACAGCGCCAAGCCAAGACTCCTAATACATGTTGTTGTTGCTGTCGTTGTTGGTAAGTACCGTGGAGTAGGTTCTGACTCATAGTGACTCTGCACAGGTTTGCGAGGCTGCACATCTTTACGGGAGCAGAAAACCTCTTCTTTCTCCCGCGAACAGCTGGTAGTTGCCCCTACATGACCACTACGTACCAACTGCTGACCCTGAAGTTAGCAGCACGATTCGTAACCACTGCGCTACCAGAGTTCTAAAAATTAACAGTGTACGTCGACTTTATATTATAACCTACATCAAGAAAGTGATTATACAAATTAAAACTAAAATTTTAAAAACTTTAAAAGATCCCTCAGTTTGTTGGAAAATGACGATTTTTCCTACTTTGCTAAAAATAGAAAATACTATCTTCGGACTATTACTGTATGCAAGTACCTCTAGTTTCTACTTTTATGCTAAATGAATTCTTAAACCTCTGGGAATCAAATAAAGACGAAGCTAGGTCAGAGAAATTCTTAGAAAAATTTACTACCATTTGACATTTATTCTGACAGACAAATATGTTTAAGAACATACATAAGGGGCTTGCTTTGATTTATAACTCCGATAGAAGTATAGACAAGTGTCACCAGTTACTTCCTAGAAGGCATGTTTTCGATAGTTCCATTAAGTGATTTTGATTAGAGATTTTGATTTAAGCTTCGAGCTCCATGGTTTTTGGGCAAAGTGGATGGGATTCAGAAGCGTTCCGTAACTCAATAAAACCAGCGCTGAGTTAAGCTAACACAGCGTGCAATTAGGCCTGCAACAGAAGAGGGAATCGAGCAACCACGATCTCCGAAAACAGCAGGGCTAACTGAAGTCAGGCTAAAGACTCAGGGACTAAACAGCGGCCCAGTCCGCTCACCTGGTGGGCGACAAGTTGCGCACCTGCCGGGGAAGGGCGCTCAGGCCTCCGTCATCTCGCTCCAGGTCACCCGTTCTCCTCGGCCCTTTCTCGTCATCCCTTCCCATCCAACAGCATCTCACCCAAGAGCACACATGGAAGTAGGCGGAAGAAAATGGTGCTGCAGCCCCCACAACCCGCCGCAGCTTTTCTACTTCTCCATTCCCTGTGCAAAACCACCTCCTTCTAAGCTTCGCGCCGCCAGTGCAAGGTCTGCAATGCCTTTTTTTCTTTTCTTTAATTTGCTTTTAAGCACAAGTAACTTCCCCGCTCCCGTCCGCCCCTCACCTTCACGAAAGCAATCGGGGTTGTGGTACCTTCGATATCTAACAGGATCACAGTGACTTCCGCGGGCACCGAAAGCACGACCATTTCCCTGCCGGATGCTACTACAGGAATCGGCCTACTGGTAGGGTGGGTGATGGTGGCTGTAAGCCCCAGAACCGTCCCGGGTGCCCAACAGCCTCGCAAAAATCTCGGAGCTGGCAAATGCGTGCGGCCTTCAGTGTTTAGGGTCGAAAGGATCTCGGTAGACCTGGAAGTAAAAAGGGCGGCGGCACAGGATCCCCGAACTAGCGCGCAATGGACTGCAGGAGGCCGAGACCACGTGGGCAAGGAAAGGGGGCGGCCTTCGCCGGGATCCAAGGGGGCGGGGGGAGGAAAGGCGCCAACGCCGATTGGCCACAGCAGGCTTCGAACCCGATCCGTCAAAATGGGCCTAGCGTGGGCGGGAACAAAGAAGCGAACGCGGGAGCCCGGTGCGCGGGTGCGCGCTCTCCGCAGACTGGTTGAGCGAGGTGGAGAGGCCTGGGGCACGTGCAGACTGGAACGCCGCGAGTGGCGCGCCGGGGATGTGAGTGCCCCTTGCCCTCTACAGCACCTAACCCCTTCCCCGCCCACTGCCTCCACTTTTGCATATCTATTGTAATCTGACCAAGCCCCCGCCCCTCCTCCCACCCTCCTCAGCGCCCAGAGGCTCTGTGGGGTCCTGATTTTTCTGACTGCGTTGGTCCTGGGCCGGCCGATCGGCGGGGAAGGCCTGCCGCGCCCCCTCGCCAGCGTGCCCCTGGCGGCAGCGGAAGAGACGTCCGCGCCTCGCCGCTATTCAAAGAGGTTGCCTGGCACCCGCTTCCTGTTCGGCTGGTTCCAGCCAGCTCGAGGACAAAACACGCGTGCGCACGGCGGATGGGCGCGCTCGCCGGCTCAACACGAGCGCCAGGCGCTGACAGCCTTTCTCCGGAGCAGCTTGGCCACGGTTCTAAGCGATAGCAGCCGCCGCAGCAGCAGCTCCCCACTGGGGGAACGAGGGAGGAAAAAGGCGGGGGTGACGGCTCTTTGCTAGGAGTGGGCTGGATCGGACGCCAGAGACAAAGGCTCTCAAGGCAAGAGGGACTGTAGCTCTGCTACGGCGCTGCTCGGGATTTTTGGCCCAAGGACTTTTCGCCCCATCGTTTTTTCCTTCTGACTCTCCTCTCCTCACGAACCCGCGTCCCCTAACCCGCGACCTCGCTCCTCACCGGGAGGGCCGCGATGGAGGTCCCGCCCCGACTTTCCCATGTGCCGCCGCCATTGTTTCCCTCCGCTCCCGCTACTTTAGCCTCCCGCAGCCTCTCCCATTGGCGGCCGCGGGCGCCGCGGCAGCTCGCCCCGCTCCTCCCTTCGCTCGCTTCCAGCTCTGCCCGGCAGGGGGCGCGCCGGGCCCAGCGCCACGTCACCGCCCAGCAGCCCTCCCGATTGGCGGGCGGGGCGGCTATAAAGGGAGGGCGCAGGCGGCGCCCAGATCTCTTCCGCCGCCATTTTAAATCTAGCTCCATACAACGCTCCGCCGCCGCTACTGCCGCGACACGGTCTGCGCGCCAGCACCCCCCTGCCAACCGCTCCGCCGCAATGGAGGACATGAACGAGTACAGCAACATAGAGGAATTCGCAGAGGGATCCAAGATAAACGCGAGCAAGAATCAGCAGGATGACGGGTACCGCACGCTTCTCCCTTTGCCCCAGCGCGCCGCACGCGCCCTTCCGTCCTTTGAGAGCCGCGCGCTGCCCCCATTCTTGCCCCGAGTCCATTCCCCGCGTGCTCACTGGTCCCTTCTAGCTTGAAGGAAAGAGGAAAGTGGGAGACGGAGGGGGCGACTCTAGAGCTAATGAGGGTGGGGGAAGGGCGGGGGGGTTGATGGTGGTGGCGGCATCTGTGTCCCAAGTACGCAGGCGCCGTGTGAGGCCAGGGGGAGGGGCCGGGCTTGCTGCGCCACATGCTGCAGCTGCTGCCGCCGCCGCCGCTTCATTGTGTGTGTGTTTCTGTTCCGCGCCGTGTTCCGGGGGGACATTGGGAACCCCTGGGCTGGGGACCCGTAGACGACTGGCATCCAGATTGCGAGAAAGCCTGTGATGAGTGTCTGCAGGTGGCTTGACAGCTGAGGAAGGGGGTGGTCCTAAATTGGGAGAGATGAGTCTAGGAAATGGATTTGAACTAGGAAAATCTGAGCAGAGCCTTTACCATATTGGTCTGGCCTAATACTCAAAACTTGGCTTTATGCAGTGTAGCGAGCGAGTTGGAATATTGACATTTTGTGGGCCATTGTTTACTATTGTTTGTGAACGTGCATTAAGTTTCCTTACCCCCTAAATCGTCCCACCCCACATAATCTGACAGTCCAGTCTGAATTATCCCCAAATTGAGGTGGATTGAGTTGCTAACGTTTTTTAAAACAACAACAAAACTTTCATTTCTAGTAAAATGTTTATTGGAGGCTTGAGCTGGGATACAAGCAAGAAAGACCTTACTGAGTATTTGTCTCGATTTGGAGAGGTTGTAGACTGCACAATT
>NW_006408952.1:720787-729958 GCF_000296735.1 Chrysochloris asiatica
AAGGGAAGGAACCCCCAAAAAAGGTTTTTGTGGGTGGATTGAGTCCAGATACTTCTGAAGAACAAATTAAAGAATATTTTGGTGCATTTGGAGAGGTAGGGTTTATGTTGACACATGGAGTCCCTTCCAGTGACTGTCCGTTGTTGCTTTTTATGCTGTGATGGAAATTACATTGTCTAAGTTATCTTAGCCACAACATGGATGTTTGGGTGTTAAAAAACTAGAGAAATGTTAGAATGAAGGTTTGCTCTCTTCACCTCAGTGTTTGACACATGCATCATATCACTATTGATTGGTAAAATAAAGCAGTGGTTTCTGTATAGAAATCACCTGACTAAAATAACATTTTGTGATGAAGCTTGAAAAGACTGGAGGCTTTCCTAAAACATTTAACTTTTAGTAGCTTAGTTTCTTTTAACATTATTAGATGATCTGAAGCATACATCTTTATTTCAGATTGAAAATATTGAACTTCCCATGGATACAAAAACAAATGAAAGACGAGGATTTTGTTTTATCACATATACAGATGAAGAGCCAGTAAAGAAATTATTAGAAAGCAGATATCATCAAATTGGTTCTGGGAAGGTAACAATATTAATTGAAATTTTGTTTTCACTTTCTCAAAAGATAATTTCTAAGTATTTGAAAGTAATTTGAACTCCAGCATAAAGTTAATGTGTGTTTGTTTATAGTGTGAAATCAAAGTTGCACAGCCCAAAGAGGTATATAGGCAGCAGCAACAACAACAGAAAGGAGGAAGAGGTGCTGCAGCTGGTGGGAGAGGTGGTACTAGGGGTCGTGGACGAGGTGAGACCTAGTTCTTGGAAAATCACAATGTTGAACTGCTGAGTTAAGCTTAGAACTGTTTAAACATGGAGAAATGCTCAGCTTAGTTGCGTGGCTTTTTGTTTTGTTTTAACCACCTTTTTGCCTTTGCAAAGAATGACTACACTTCGGATTAGTGTCATCACTGGTAGGAAAGTAAGCAGTTAATTTAAAGATGACATGACTGATACATGATAGGGTTTTTTGAGTAAGAGTCTTTGTTTGAAGCAGAGCAGCCTACCTGTCTTCAGGTTTGTCCTAATTTTCCATTAAATTTAGAAAGCTTGATACTGTCACAATTAGACTTTCTATCTCTATTTCGTTACTGTTTTTTGGTGATACCTCAGGGCCCCGCCCCCCCCCCCCCCCCCCAAAAAAAAAAAAAAAGCAGGTAGCCTTTCAAGATTTGTAGAGCCAGGGGAAAAACGCATTTCATATTCGAATTGGGGATCAGAGGTTGTTCCTAATAACCATTGTGCATCATTTCAGGTCAGGGCCAAAACTGGAACCAAGGATTTAATAACTATTATGATCAAGGATATGGAAATTACAATAGTGCCTATGGTGGTGATCAAAACTATAGTGGCTATGGCGGATATGATTATACTGGGTATAACTATGGGAACTATGGATATGGACAGGGATATGCAGACTACAGTGGTAAGAATATTTAACTTAATTTCATACACCAATGGTATTAAAATTGAGTGTTAAAGTGCCATCCCATTCTGAAATTATTTTAGTTGAATGTGGATTTCTTCATTTATTGAAGTGTTTGGAGTGTGTTTGTGGTATTTGATAATGATTTAATTTTGAGACGTTGGTGCTTGCAATTGTAGCAATATGATATTGCTCAAAATATTTGGATATTTGCATGCAAACATTAATAAAATTTCATGTGTTAAAATGTTTGTAATGAAACCATTTCATAGGAAAGCTATCCTAATGTAATGTTTGTTTTTGAAAAATAGGCCAACAAAGTACGTATGGCAAGGCATCTCGAGGAGGTGGCAATCACCAAAACAATTACCAGCCGTACTAAGGAGGACATTGGAGAAAACAGGTGTGTATAAGTACAAGAAACCAGTAGAACTGTCTTAATTTAATTTAAAGATCAATAGACAAATTGAAAAATAAGTAAAAACAAAAGATTATGTAGCCTGTTTTTACTGGATTGTTAAATTTTAAATAACTTTGATGAACCTGTTTTGCCTTAAAGTGTCTATAGATCTTTAACTTTAAAGTCTGATCTCACCTTCTTTAGTATTGCAGAAAAACTTAAGAGTTTTTCTGTTTGCTTTGTGTACCAGGTGATCTAGAGGAATAATTAAACTTTTTTAGAACTATTAACAGGTAAAGTACTGAAATGGGTACAACTTAAGGAAAACAAGAATGTTGTCTTCTAACTCTGACATTATACCTTGTTTGTACCCGCCAGCGGGAACTTCATTGCAGGCCGTGTGTCACCCTGACCACGTCTATCTCTGGGGGTCGCACGTTGCGGGCAGAGCGCAAGGCATACACCAGAAAACGCTGTCCTGTGGTATGGTCTCTTCCAACTTCATGTACCAGCGTAAAGATTAAAGTGGAAAACTTCAGACTTTGGCTTCTTTTTTTAATCTTTTTGAAGATTAAGTGTCTAAACTTAACTTAAATGGTTTTTTACAGGAGTTAAAGTACATAAATGCCTTTTTACAGCTTAATCATTTTGGTCTTCTGTTTAGTGTGTTGTATTTCAATTGTGGAGCCTCATTTTAAGTGTTCATTCTTTTAAGATTTAATGCTTGCTTTTTCTTTTTATAGCTAATAGTGAAATCTACAAACCAAAACAAGAACTTTTAAATCTGGGATATAAATTAAAGATCATATGCACAAAGCCATTTCTTTCCTTGCAATGTGATAAACCAATTAGAAATTCGTGCTTATATAATAGCATTTTACTTGGTATACTAGAGGTGTTTCTAGTAGACCTTAATTAATCACTAACCTGTGTATGGGAAGATTATATTCCCAAATTCTCTGCTGAATAGATTTGAATTTCATTTCATTTGGGAATGTCAGCGTGAGTTTATTAACTACCCAAACTCTTTTTGTCAATGAATATGTATGTGATCTTTAATTATTGAAGAAAAGAATAAAGTGAGGACTTAAAACAATTCATGAAAGTGGACCTTTGAAAGCTTGTCAGAATTGCACAAATCTAATTGTGATTTTGTTTTTGTTTTTAGGAGGAGATGTTAAAGTAACCCATCTTGGTAGGACGACATTGAAGATTGGTCTTCTGTTGATCTAAGATGACTTTTTGTAAAAGACTTTATTAGTGTACAAGACACAATTGTGTCCAACTGTATATAGCCGCCACTTAGTTTTCTTTGTTTTTACTTTGTCCTTTGCTATCTGTGTTTTGACTCAATGTGGATTTGTGTTTATACAAATTTTATTTGTATGATTTCATGTTAAACCTCAAATAAATGCTTCCTTATTGTGATTTCTGTGTCAGGTACTAAATAGGTCTGTAAAAGAAAAAAATGTAATATTAAGCAATATTTAAGGCAGTTTATTTCATAGGAAGCATTAGTCCTGAGGGATAAAAGGACCTTTATGAATAACCAGCCACACTGTCATTCTGTTCCCTATTTTTGCAGGTATATTCTGTTTTAAGGCTTCTCTAGTCGCATGGTTTCTACTCCACTAAAGTTGATCCAGTGATCTGCTACAAAAAGCATTAGCCAATCACACGGGGCAGTTAATAAATAGTATCTTGGCAGAATCTCCAGATAGGCACAGGTCTACTCATAGAATACCAAGAGTGAAGCTAGAAACCAAGGATTTTAGCAGAGGGAGTATGAAAATGTCAGGTACATTTGGCTAGTATTCTATCATAACCATCAGCAAACTCTGAAACAAGGTGTTTTATTGGTGCATTGTTTTATTTATTTTTTTTTCTTCTCCCTGTAGACAGTGCATGAGTTGAGTTGCCTACACTTTATGTGCAGGCAGTAGCAGTGGGAAAGAGATTTTAAATGTTAATGTACATTTTTGTGTAGGTGAGTTACGACATTACAGGAGATCTTCCTCATGTGAAAAAGTGATCAATCAGGTTTGTTTTGGAAGATGGGAATTGTTGCCCCCGCTTTCCATTTTGCATTCCATGTGGTTTGGATTTGAGCCAGATTTTTATATCCATGGTTCAACGTTATGATTGTTATGAAAAACTACACTGACATCCAGAAACTCAAACCTGTATATTAAATAAGCTACCTCAGTTGATTTCAAACTCAGTTTTGTTATGCATTTTAACAAATCTAATAGTGGTGGTTGAAATGGGACTATAATAACATTTCAGTCTTCACAGCTATGTAAGATTAGGACTGGGTACAAAGAGATAAGCAAGGACTTGGGTTATTTTATTCCAGTGCTTATTTTCATAGTAGTGATGGATCCTTTGCTATTACAAAATAAATAACATCTGAACAGTTTCCAATACCTATGATCACCAAGCTTTGGTAGAACAGCAACCATAGGATAAGTTGCCTATTAAAAAGGTGATTCAAGAATACATACAGATACATGAAGAGGGTGGGAAAAGTTAGAAAAATAATTTAGTGCAAACCTTGGAAGTCTCAATTTTTATATGAGGTGTGTATATGTGTATCATGAAAAAATTTTAGCCTTAAGCAAAATTAAGTGTTATTTTATAAACAATAATTGGTTAAACTTTCTAACCTAGTACAATTGTGTAACAGTATGGAGAAAAGACTTGTCTGCAGAATGTCGTGTCTTAAATTTTAAGTAACACCAGATTATTTGAACATACTACTACTTTGGTAATCTGTGGTCTCAACTTTTTGAGCAAAAGCAATGCAGTGTTTTTCTAAATCAGTTCAAAATGTATTGCCATAAAAACAGGCTACTGGATTGGGGTTTACATTTGTTTTGAAATACGTGGAATTTCAGTATGAGACGCTGAACAAAATATAATACATCTTTGACTAGTTGCTAAATGCCATCAACTCCCCACCCTGTGCACAACAGAATAAACACTGCCCAGTCACGTGCCAACATCACAAATCTTGCTAAGCTGGAGCCCATTGCTGTTGCCACTGTGCTAATCCATCTTGTTGTGGGGGTCTCTCTCTTTTCCAAACGTATCCTTCAGGAACAATCCCTCTTAATAATAGAATAGAGCCTGGTCATCCTGGCATCTGAGGAGCATTCCTGCTGTACTTCAGCACAGACTGGTTGATTCTTTTGGCAGTCCATGGTACTTTATATTCACCAACACTGCAGCTCAAATGTATCAGTTCTACAGTCTAACTGTCCAACTTTGACATGCAGACACAGTAAATACTGTGGCTTGATCAAGCACACCTTCGTCCTCAAACTGACATCTTTGCTCTTGAACATTTTTAAGGAAGCCTTGTGCAGCAGATTTGCCCAATGCATTATGTCCTTTGACTTCTTGCCTGCTGCTTTCATGAGTGTTGATGGTTGATCTAAACAAAATGAAGTCTTTGGCAAATTAAATCTTTTTCCATTTACATGGATGTTTATTGGTCCAGTGGTGAAGTTCTTTAAGTTTTTATTGTGATTGAATGAAGGTAATACTTGTTTTCTTTAAGATGCAACCCAAAGGCTGTGGTGGTATTAGATCATCAGTAAATATTTTTAAGTCCTCAGCTTTCAGCAAGCAAGATTGTATCATCTACATACTGCAGGTTGTTCATGAGTCATCCTCCAATCCTGATGTCACATTTTTCTTGAGATAATCCAGCCTCTCAAATTACTTGCTCAACATACAGACTGAATAAGTATGGTGAAAGATTAACAACCCTGGTGCATATCTTTTCTAATTTTAAACCACTTGGTGTTCCTTTGTTCTATTCAAGCCTATGTATATGTTCCACATGAGCACACTGTTGAACAACTCAGTTGTTGTTAAGTGCTGTTGAGTCGGTTCCGACCCATAGCGACCCTGTACAGGATTTCTGAGGGTGTAAATCCTTACGGGAGTAGAAAGCCTCATCTTTCTCCCGCGGAGCGGCTGGTAATTTCGAACCGCTGACCTTAAGGTTTGCAGCCCGATTCGTAACCACTACGCTACCAGTAGGTTTTATAAACTAGGAAAGGATGGAGAAGTGTACCGCAAGGTAATAATCTAAAGACATCTTGTGCCACTTTTTAAAGTGGCAGGTTTTAATCTCTATCAGTATTCATTTAAGGAGGCATAGCCATTTGGCTAAAATCAGAATATCAGAAAGATGATTACCTATGTCTTTTTACTGACTATGCAGAGGCATTTGACTGGATTATAATGAATCATTGATAACATTGAAAATAAGGGGAGTCCCAGAGTAATTCTGCTCATGTGAAACCTGCACAGAGATCAAGGAGTTATTCAAACAGAATAAGGGATCCTGTGTGATTTAAAGTTAGGAAAAGTGTGCGTCAGGGTTGTATGCTTCCACCATACTGATTCAATCTATATGCTAAGCAAATAAGAAACTAGACTGCATGAAGAAGGCAGCATCGGGATTGAAAGCTTGAAGTATTTACTGATGAAGGTCAAAGACTGTAGTCTTCAATATGGATTAAACTTCAAGAACACAAAAATTCTCAAAAATGGACCAATAAGCAACATAATTGATAAAAAATATTGAAGTCATTAAGGATTATTTTACTTGGATCCACAATCAATACATGGAAGCAGCAGTCAAGGAATCAAACAATGTATTGATTTGGGTGACTACTGCAAAAGACATCTTACAGCGCTAAAAACCAAAGATACCACTTTGAGGACACAGTGCGCCTAACTGAAGGCGTGGTATGTTCAATGATGTCATAGGTACAGGAAAACGACAGTAAATAAGGAAGACTGAAGCATTGATGCATTTGAATCATGGTGTTGTCAAAGAATATTGAATGTACGATGGATGACCAGAAGAATGAGCAAATCTGTCTTGGAAGAAGTACAGTCAGAATGCTCCTTAGACGCAAGGATGACAAGACTTTATCTCATATGCTTTGGACATGTTATATCAGGAGGAATCAGTTCCGGAGAAAGACACTGTGTTTGTATTGATCGAGTGGCTGCAAAAACGGGCTCAACGCAGCAATGATTTTGAGGATGACTCAGGACTGGGCAGTATTGACTTTCTGTTGTACATGGGGTCACTATGAGTCAGAACCAACTCGATGGTACCTAACAACAGCAACATTAAAAGAAAAATGTCTGGTTGGCGGTGGCCACTGTGCTCAAGTACACCGCTCGCTCTAGTCTAGCTCGATTCCACCGCTACCATGTCTGACAAACCCGGTGTGGCCGAGATTGAGAAATTCGATAAATCGAAATTGAAAAAGACAGAAACGCAAGAGAAAAATCCACTGCCTTCAAAAGAAACAATCGAACAGGAGAATCAAGCGGGTGAATCATAATGAGGCGGCGCCGCCAACATGCACTGTACATTCCACAAGCATTGCCTTCTTATTTTCCTCCTTTTAGCTGTTTAACTTTGTAAGATGCAAAGAGCTTGGATCAAGTTTAAATGACTGGTACCCCTTTTCACATCAAAGAATCGAGAACTACTGACAACGAAGGCAGCGCCTGACGTTCGTTCCCACCAGCCTGCCTGGCTGGAAGGAAAAGAACTTGCATGTTGAAGGAAGGAGCTGGATGGGACGACAGTGAATAAAATTATAATATAGAGTACAACAAAGCTGGTCTAAGGTGCCCTGCAGACATAAAATGCAGGTTAATCGGGGTGCCATTTTTTTCTTCAAATTATTTTAATTATTGGAATGAACAATTTTTTTAATATGCAAATACAAACTTTTACAACATGAAAAAACAAGTCCCAAATCACACTTATGATTCTATTTAGTGGACATCTATTTTTTTCCTGGGAGTCCTCTTGTGGCACTGAAGGATGATGTGCTAAAACGCAACGTCAGTCTGAACTGCAAGGTCATTGGTTCGAACCCACCAGCCACTCCTCAGAAGCCCTATATAGGGTTGTTATGGGTCAGAACCAACTCGATGGCATTTAACAACAACATTCCCCCCCCCCTTGAATTTTAATCCTTACTTGTAATCCTTATAGGTTTTCTATATTCACAGCCTGTCAAAACTGAGGATAACTCCACTTTGGCATTAACCTTCTCTTACATTGCTTTATTTTAAATGCTTATCTTAGGCTGGATTCTCTAGAGGAGCATAACCAGTGAAGAGTATGTATGTAGACAAATATTGTATGAGACCACTGTTGTAAAAAAATGAAGATTTTCTTTCTGGAAGAAACATTTCTATGATAGTTACCAGAGGTGGGACAGAAAGGAAAATTATTCACAGGGTAGACGGTAGACACTTGTTAACTTGGGTGATGAAGGCAATATACAACAAAAGGGAGGTTGGCAGAGGAAAGATGAAGATTGTGGAAGACACAGGGAGGAGAACAAGAGTTAAAGTAAATAGAGACAGACACTGTTAACTGATGGTACATGGAAGAAATTGCAATCATTGTAAATGACACAAAGTGTACGACTTTGAATGTGGGATTGATCTGCTCTGTAAACCTTCACTCGGTTCACACACACACACAGTCACTGGACTGTGAACCACAAGGTCAGCAGTTTGAACTCACCAGCTGCTCCTTGGAAACTCTATATGGGTTCGCTATGAATCGGGACTGACAACAGCACTTAATAACAATACACATAAAAAGTACTATAAAATGGGAGCATCTACTCTATAATTTTAAAGAAAATGTTATATGTAAGAAAGAAGGCATAAATTCCTAAAATAAATAGCAGAAAACCTGAGCAGAAATCAAAAAAGCAACCAGCTTTCTAAAGCTTATACAAACAACAGGCCAAGATAGTTTTCCATGGGAAATGTAGCAGCCAATCATGGATCATGTATTTCCTATGTAATATTAACTGTATTAGAGCATAGAAAGATAGATCTTTTTAAAGATTAGCCCGAAACAGACACCAAACAGCAAAGATGAAACAGAAAAGAAAAATTAAACTCCATTAGCATGAACCAGATGGAAAATTCCTAAATAAAATCTTAACAAATGGAATATGTAATAAAATTAAACGGTATTAATTTAAATTACCTAGCACAGTAGTTTTGTATGGAAAAGTCTTGACTTAATAAATATTAAGTAATGATCTCAAATAGACAGCTGTCAAGACAAGCTTCCACAAGAGGAAGAATCTTTCCCCAAAGAGGAACCAGCTAGTGATCCCAAGAGGCAGCTAACAACAGCAGTGTCCCCACCAAAAAAGAAGAAGCTGTCTTCCAAGGAGAAGTTAGTCGGAAGTGGACCTGAATTACTGCTA
>NW_006408952.1:733182-737082 GCF_000296735.1 Chrysochloris asiatica
GCATAATCACAGCAACTCACAAACCACCACACAGTATGACAAACTGACAGACGAGTGGTGGAGTAATAGCAATAGCCCCACGAAAAATGAGGTATTGTAGGTATTGGCAGAAAGCATGACTCCAAGAATTGACAGAATACAAACTGAAATATTTAAAGAACTGATGAAGCACTGCAGTCACTCACTCATCTATGCCAAGAAATTTGGAAGACAGCTATCTGGCCAACTGATTAAATAAAATACATATCTGTGCCCATCCCAAAGAAAGGTGACCCAAAGGATTTTGTGGATCATGACAAGCTATGGATAACATTGCAAAGAATAGATATCCCAGAACACTTAATTGTGTTCATGAGGAACCTGTACATAGACCTAAAGGCAATTGTTAGAACAGAACAAGGGAACACAGAATGATTTGAGATCAGAAGAGGTGTGCTCCAGGACTGTGTTCTTTCACCATACTTTTTCAATCTGTATGCTGAGCAATCTGAGAAACTGGATTATATGAAGAAGAACATGGCATCAGGATTACAGGAAGACTCATTAACAATCTGTGATATGCAGATGATACTACGTTGCTTGCTGGTAGCAAAGAGGACTTAAAATACTTATTGTTAAAGATCAAAGACTACAGCCTTCAGTATGGATTGCACCTCAATGTATAAACAAAAATCCTCACTACTGGACCAGTAAATTACATCCAGATAAATGAGCAAAGCTTGAAGTTGTCAAAAACTTCATTTTGCTTGGATCCACTGTCATGGAAGCAGCAGCCAAGAAATCAAATGACATATTGCACTAGGCAAATTGGCTACACAAGACCTCTTTAAAGTGTTCAAGAACAAAGAGAAGTCAGTTTGAGGGCTAAAGTGTGCCTGACCCAACCCATGGTATTTTAAATATCCTTCTATGCATGTGAAAGTTGGACAATGAATAAGGAAGATCATAGAAGAATTGATGCATTTGAGTTATGGTGTTGGAGAAGACTACTGAAAGTCCATGGAAAGTACCATGGACTACTGAAAGTACCAGCAGAACAAACAAATCTGTATTGGAAGAAGTTCAGCTGAAATGCTTCTTGGAAGCCAGGATGGTGAGACTTCATCTCTCATACTTCAGATATATTATCAAGAGGGACATGTCCCTAGAGAAGGACATTATTCTTGGTAAAGGTAGAGAATCAGTGAAAAAAAGGAAGACCCCAAGTGATTGGTACAGTGACAACAGCAATGAAAAGTTTATATATGTGTATGTGTGTGTGTGTGTTTATGTTGTTGTTAAGTGCCGTCGAGTCAATTCTGACTCACAGTGACCGTATATAGGGTTTCTGAGGTTTGAACCACCACCCTTGGATTTCAAACTGACCTTGCAGTCCAGTGCATTATCCTGCAGTGCCATACCAGAACTCCATTTGTATGTGTATACATATATGTTGTTGTTAAGTACCTTGGAGTTGATTCTGACTAATAGCGACCCTGTATAGAGTTTAGGAGGAGCAGCTGATGAGTTTGAACCACTAACCTTCCGTGCTTCACTTACAGCACCATACCAGGACTCCATATACATACATAAGTGCTGTCAAGTCAGTTCTCATAGTGACCCTGTATTGGGTTTCCAAGGCGTTTAAGTCTTTACAGGAACAGAAAGCCTCATCTTTCCACTGCAGAGTGACTGGTGGACTAGAACTTCCAAAACTATGCTTTAGTAGTTTTGGTTCTCTAGAGAATCCACTTTAAGACACACCAGAAGAACGAAATGCCAAAAGAATGAACATATCTGTCTTGGGAAAAAAGCCAGAATCACTCCTTAGAAGCAAAGATGGTAAGACTTTGTCATATGCACTTTGGACAAGTCTTCAGGTGGGACCATTACCTAAAGAAGGATATCATGCTTGATAAAGTAAAGAAGTCAGTTAAAAAGAAGACCCTTGGCCAGATGGATTTATACTGTGGCTACAATAATGGACTCAAACACAGGAATGATTGTATGGCACAGGACTCGGCAGTGTTTCATTCTGTTGTACAGTCAGTTGTTATGAGTCAGAATAAGCTTGATGACCTCTAAGAGCAGCAAAAATTAAACACAGTTGAAGAGATAATTAGTGAACTTAAATTAGAATATTTAGTTTTCATCTTGTCTAGATGGGTCTGGTGAAAGGTGATGGGGATAGGATTCTTTTGATTCAACAGTGAGTAATTGTTACCATGACTAATTATGATTGTCACAACTGTAAAGATAGAAGTTTTGCAACATAAAGGAGGGAGTAGTCAATCTTACATTTCAGGAACAGAGGACCCTAGGACCATCAAGGGAGAGGAGTATGAGCAGAATATGGGACCCTAACTAGCGAAGCAGTTACACCAGAGATGAAGACAGAGATAATGGCATGGAGAGATACAGCAGCTGAGGACTCTAGACTCATGGAAAGAGAAAGGCTGTTGCTGGCAGCCAGGAGACAGGCTTGCAGAAGGTGCCCTTGGGTTGCTTAAATGATTATATATTCCTGAGTGCTTTTGTGTGTGTGTGTGTGTTTTTTTTTTCCTGAGTGTTTTTGTGTACATCCCAAACAAACAAAACAAAAACAGAGGGAATAGAAGCAAATACTGTTAAATGATGCTGCCTGGAGAGGATTGTAATTATTGCAATGAAACAAAATACAATAGGATAAGTGTAAAACCGATGTTCTCCCATGTAAACTATCACTCAATTATCAATAAAAGCTTTAAAAAAATTAGAATATTCATAATATAGCATGAAAAGGGGAGAAAGTATATGGCACTTGATAAAATAGGAGAAAATATGGAACAAAACTCAAATTCTTAAACAACCCAGACTTGCGAAACCAATTAAGACTATTGTCTTTAGATACTCTATAACTTTGAACTTAAAATTACTCCTGGAGGTCATTGTTAAGATAAAAAAACAGATGTGTAAATAAAGTAAACAGTATCACCTGTGAGTGTTATGCTCCCATGAAAAAAATCCACAAATACACAAAAAAGCACAAATGGTCAACATTTACTCTAAAACAAAGAAGAGAAGGTAAGGGAGGGCATGGAAACTAGATGAATGGGAACTGAGCAACTAGAAAGGAAATAATTAGAAGGTTGACACTGAAAAATGCTACCAATGTCAATGAACAATTTGTATAGAAGTTGTTAAATGGTAACCTAATTTACTGTGGAAACTTTCATTGAAAATAATGAAATATCATATATAGAAGAGAAAAGATGGAAAGACAAAATGATGAAAAGTGCCAAGAGAACCAGACACATTCAGGATATAGTGCGTAGACTTAAAATGCTTAATTGACTTTAGAACAAGAGAGATTAAGACTGAGGCAACATTTGAAGAAATACTGGTTGAAAAGTTTCCAGAAATGATTTACAAATTCTACTACCCAAAGAATCTCAAGTGATAAAAATAAGGAGAAATGTACAAAAAGATACATCATGGTGAAACTAAAGAATCCAACAACAAAGAGCAAAATTTTAAAGCAACCAAATCTAGATCCAATTGTCGGTGCTTCAAGCTCACCAGCTGCTCCTTGGAAACCCTATACAGGGTCGCTATGGGTTGGAATCAACTTGACGGCACTTACAACAACAACAGCATAAGAGATAGAGGCACATGTTAAATTACCATAAAGATGCAACCATCAAAATCCAGAATGTGGGAAGTTCTACCGTATGAATGTCCCAGTTTCTTCAACAAATAAATGACATGAACAAAAGTAGGGAGTGCAAGTGATTAAAAAGAGACTTAGGGTAAGCAGCACATAGCACCTAGACTTAATAGACACTTATAGAATATTATTCCCAACAACAGCAGAATACACATAAAATGGCCAAGGCCATAATTAATTAAGGAATTAAAATAAATAAATTGAGACATATTAAT
>NW_006408952.1:738042-740127 GCF_000296735.1 Chrysochloris asiatica
ATGAATGCAATGTTTTCTGTAAGGGTATATAAGGGGGTTGTAAGATAGAACAGAGAGAACAAAGAAGAAGGAGGTAAAGAAGGGAAGAAGTAGAAGAGATGAAGGGGAAGAAGGGAAGATGGGAAGTGGAAGAAGAATTAGAGGCAAGAAGTAGAGGTAAGAGTAAGTAGAGGAAAATAGAACGAGACAAGAATGGAGGGAGGGGAAGCTAGTAAAGGAAGTAGAAGAGGGGAGCAGAAGAGGAGCAGGAGAGGAGAGAATGGAAGCAGGAGCAGGGGAGGGGAGAAGAGAAAGGAAACAGAAGAGATGAGCTGGAGAGCATGACAGTAAAGAATGAGAGAAGTAGAGTATTAGAGTATCCATAGAAATAATAATTATAAAGCATGTAATGAGAAGATTTTGAATTTATCATGATCCATGACTCCGTGTATTCAGCCGACGCCGCACCCACTTTCGGAAAAACCCTGGAATAAGTTTGCTGGGACTGGCTCCCGGCAATAAAACATTGTATACCTTAAACCATCTGCTAGGCCATAAGCGAAGCTTCAGTAAATTTAGAAAGATTGAAATCATACAAAATATATTTTCTGACCACAACAACATGAAATGAGATCTTAATAACAAAATATAAAATTCACAAATATGTGGACATTTAATAAAAAATTGAACACTCCAAAATAACCAATGAATCAAATAAAATGTATGTTGCTAAGTGCCATTGAGTTGGTACCGACTCATAGCGACCCTATGCATAACAGAACAAAACACTGTCTGGTCTTGCGCCAACCTCACAATCATTGCTGTTTGAGCCCATTGCTACTGCCATTGTGACAATCCATTTAGTTGGGGGTTCTTCCCCTTTCTTTCTGACCCACCACTTTGACAACTTCAATCTTTTCTTCATTTATATGGATGTTATTTATTGGTCTAGTGGTATGGATTTTTGTTTTTTGCACATTGAGATGCAACCCATACCAAATGTTGTGGTCTTTGATCTTCATCAGCAAGTATTTTATATTCTCTTCGCTTTCAGCTAGTAAGATCGTATCATCTGCATATGGCAGGTTGTTAATGAGTCTTCCTCCAATCCTGATGCCACATTCTTCTTCATATAATCTAGCTTCTCAGATTATTTGCTCAGCATGCAGATTGAATAAGTATGGTCAAAGAATACAACCCTGGAGGCACACCTTTCCTAATGTTTGAATAATTGCCTCTTGGTTCCTCATGAGCACAATAAGTGTTCCAGAATACTCATACTTTGTAATATTGTCCATAGCTTGTCATGATCCACACAATTGAAAGCCTTTGTGTAGTCAACAAAGCACAGGTAAACATCTTTCTGGTACTCTCTGCTTTCAGCCAAGATCCATCTGATGCCAACAATGATATCCTTCATTCTACATCCTTTTCTGAATCTGGCTTGAAGCTCTGGAGGTTCTCTGTTAATCTATGTTTTTAGCTGTTTTTGTATTCTCTTTAGCAAAATTTTACTTGCATGCAATATTAATGATATTGTCTGATGATTTCCACATTCCATTGGGTCACCTCTTTGGAATGGGTAAAAATATCGACCTCTTCCAGTCAGTTGGCCAAATTTCTTCTTCCAAATTTCTTGGCATAGATGAATGAGTGCCTCCAGCGCTGCATCAGTATGTTGAAAGATTTCGATTTGTATTCCACTAATTCCCAAATGCCTTGTTCTTTACCATTGCCTTCAGTGCACCTTGAGCTTCTTCTTTTAGTATCTTTGGCTTTTAATCATATGCTACCTCTTGAATTGGTTAAACATCAACAATTTCTTTTTGGTACAATGACTGTATTCCTTCCATCTTCGTTTGATCGTTCAGCATCATCAATATTTTGCCTATAAAATCCTTAAATATTTCAAGCTGAGGCTTTTTTTTTTTCTTCAGTTCCCTCAGCTTGAGAAATGTTGATTGCGTTCTTCCCTTTTGGTTTTCTAACTTCAGGGTTTTGTACATTTCATTATATTTGACTTTGTTTTCTTGAGCTGCCCTTTGAAATTTTCTATTCAGCTCTTTTACCTCCTCATTTGCTTTAACATCTCTATGCTGGAGAACA
>NW_006408952.1:740578-741507 GCF_000296735.1 Chrysochloris asiatica
TCCATTTCATTTTTGACAACTTCTAATTTTCCTAGATTCATACTTCATACATTCCATATTTTGATTACTAACAGATCTTTACAGCTGTTTCTCCTTATTTTGAGTTGTTCTCCATCAACAAATGAAGGTTTTGAAAACTTTATCCCATTTGCATCATCACAGTCAACTCTACTTTGAGAAGACAACTCTTCCACAGTCATATTATGATTACCAATCTGAGGGGTTCATTATCTGGCACTCTATCTGACAATATTCTGGTGCTCTTTTTCATGTTTCAATATTCAATATTTTGGAGCTATCTGACAGTGCTCCATATTTTATATACTACATATAAAATATATAGTATATTCAATATTCTTTGCTAACACCACAGTTCAAACGCATTCATTCTTTTTTCTTTTTCCTTTTTCATTATCTAGTTTTAGCATATATATGAGATGATTGAAAAGACCATGGCTTGAGTCAAGTGCATCTTAGTCATGAAAATGACATCTTTGCTTTTTAACACTTTTGTTGCTGTTATTGTTAAGTGCTGTCAAGTTGGTTCCAACTGAGAGAGGTCCTGTATAGGGTTTTTGAGGAGCAGCTGGTGAGCTTAAACCGCCAACCTCACTATCCAGTGTTTATCTACAACATCACAACACTTTAAAGAGACCGTTTGCAACAAAATTGCTCAGTGCAATACCATTTGATTTCTTGGTTGCTGTTTCCATGGGTGTTGATTATTGATCCAAGTTGAATGAAACCCTTGACAATTTCATTTATCATGATGTTGACTATTGGTCTAGTTATGAGGATTTTTATTTTCTACATATTCAGGTATAACCCATACTGAACGTTTTTTTATTTTCATCAGTAAGTGCTTCAAATTGTCATGTTTGACAAGCAAGGTTGTATCATCTACATATCACAAGTTATTAAGGAGTCTC
>NW_006408952.1:756149-756758 GCF_000296735.1 Chrysochloris asiatica
TTATTCATTATCCAACTTTTATATGCATATGATGCAACTGAAAATATCATAGCTTGGATCAAGTGTACCTTAGTCCTCAAAGTGATATCTCTGTCTTTTAACATTTTAAAGAGAACTTTTACAGCAGATTTGCCTAATGCAATATGTTGTTTGATTTCTTGACTGCTGCTTCCATGAGTGCTGATGGTGGATCCAAGCAAAATGAAGTCTTTAATAACTTCAATATTTTCTTATTGATCTGATGTTATTTATTGGTGCAGTCATGAGGATTTTCGTTTTCTTTACATTGAAGTACAATCCATATGAAAGCTGTAGTCTTTGATCTTCATAAGTAAGTATTTCAAGTCCTCTTCTCTTTCAGCAAGCAAGGCTTTGTCATCTGCATATTTCAAGTTGTTAATGAGTAGGGAAGAACACAGCAGTGAAGAAATGAGTTTAAGAGGAGTGACTGACTGGTTTGAAGTTTAAGGAGTTGTGTGGACTTCTGACCCTACGGTCACCAGCCTAGTGCCTGGTGGCTAGGGTTGAGACAGAGAGAAAGGACCAGCTGGTCTCAAGTGCAAGAAGTGTGGACTTACAAGCCACCAGCCATCCATTTGACCAAGCTAA
>NW_006408952.1:757783-759801 GCF_000296735.1 Chrysochloris asiatica
AAAAATGAGTGGAGTGTGTCCTTTGGATCCCAAGATCTCTGCACATTGGACCTCTCCAACCTAGACACAGAAGCTGTGAAACCAGAGGAGTGGCAGAGAAGCAACAGCAGCAGCAAAACCAACATCCAGAGTACAAGACACAGCAATGGGCTTCCCAGCCCACAGAGCATGTTAAACTGAGTGACTTTGGGCAGAAGGCTTGCTTGAAGAGTGGGGTGTCTCCAGGCACTTAACTGGGGGAGCTAGGTTTGTTGACCCATGGGGCTATGGAGGTTTGGCGTATCCTGTGGGCATTTATCAGCAGCCCTAAAAGAGCTTTGTTGTGACATTGGCTGGGCAGAGAGGCCTGCCTCTGGGCATGGCTGACAAAAGGTTGCCCTGACTAGAACAACTGTGCTGCCCTGAGCATTGCTGAGCTTGAATGGTAACCTGTTAACTTTCTTAGTAAACCCCATAACTGTGCATATGGTGTCTGAGTTCTATGCGGTTATTGAAAGGAATTATTGAGCCAAGCAGAGAAGTCGAGAGTGCTGTGGAAGGGATGCTTTGGTACCATAATTTGTTCATGTACATGACATCATGATAAACAGATAAGACTGAAGTTGGCATAGACTTCATTTTTTTGGACCTACCATTATCAATACACATGGAACTAGCAGTCAAGAAATCAAAGCATTAGGCAAATCTTCTGTAAAATGCTGGACGGAAACACTCAGAAATCAAATTAAATTAAAATAGAAATTTACCATAGGCACTTGCTTCCTTAGAACTACTAAGTTTTGTAAGTCACCATTTCTTACTTCAAAATTTCCACTGCCACATCAGGTAAGAAAGAAAGCACAAATCAAAACTTCAAATTAAGTTGACCAAATTTATAGAAATTAAACATTTCCTTGCATAATCAGAATAGACTTAATCAGAAACTGGCAGAACCCCTACACTGGTTCCCTGATATGTGGAACAAGCACTGTTTTGGTAGGAAAAGCCAGGTGGAAGTCATTAGAATGGTCTCTACTTAAGAAAAATAGTAAAGCAAAAGCAATACTATATTCCTGGAGGAATTTCAGAGATTAGTGCCACCATCAAGGTTTTGAAGGATGCAGGGGTGAGGGTTCCCACCACTTTCCCATTTAACTCACCTATTCTGGTAGCGTAGTGGTTACGAATCTGGCTGCGAACTGCAAGGTCAGCAGTTCGAAACTACCAGCTGCTCCGCAGGAGAAAGATAAGGCTTTCTGCTCCCATAAAGATTTACAGCCTCGGAAAACCCTGTTCAGGGTAGCTATGGGTCAGAACCTACTCGACAACACTTAACAACAACAACATTTGGCCTATGCAAAAAACAGATGGGTCTTGGAGAATGACAGTTGGGCATCAAACTTAAGCAAATGTTGTACCAGATGTGTTTTTATTGCTTGAGCAAATTAATACATCCTCTGGTAATTGGTATGCCACTGCTAATCTTCCCAATGCCTTTTTTCTTAATTCTGGTTTCAAAAGATCACCAGAAGCAATTTGCTTTCAGATGGCAATGCCAACATACACCTGCACAGTCCTATCTCAGGGGCGCACCAACTATGCGATTATTTTGTTTGCAAGGACCTTAATCATCTATCTCTTCCTCAAGATATCACATTGATCCATTACATTGATGACATTATGCTGACTGGACCTAGTAAGGAAGACGTGTCATTGACACTAGACATTGGTAAAATATCCGCTAGTTGTTATGTGCTATCATGTCAGTTCTGACTCATAGTGACCCTGTATAGGGTTTCTGAGGAGTGGTTGGTGGGTTTGAGGCCACCAACTCTGAGGTTGGCAGTCAAGTGCTTATCCTACAGGACCACACCAGGACCCCATCTGCATACTGGTAGGTGCTGTTGAGTGAGTTCCAAATCACAATGACTCTATGCACAACATAACATAATAAAACACTTGCCAGTCCTGTGCCATCCTCATAGTCATTGTGATGCTTGAGACCATTGCTGCTGCCACTGTGTCATTCCATCCTGTTG
>NW_006408952.1:761076-764563 GCF_000296735.1 Chrysochloris asiatica
TACAGTCAACTGATCATTGAAAAAAGAGCCAAAATATGTTAAATGGTGAAGAAATAGTCTCTTCAACAAATGGTTCTGGCCAAACTGGAAACCCATTTGCAGAAGATGGTAACAAGACCTGTATCTCACACCATATAAAACAAACAAACAAACAAACAAACTTGCCTGCCTCCAACCAACCCTCCAGTGGTGCCAGGGTCCAGTGGATTGGGGGCTATAAAGCTGGTGTCAAAGGGGAGGTAATGCATCCTTTAGTGGCTGACTTTCTCTCCTCAGCTATCACCCAATCGTGTTTGGTGCATGAAGGAGGAAACTGGGTGACAGACCTGGAGGCTCCAGTTCTTTATTCTTCACACAGTTCCTTTGCCATGCCCGGGACACTTCCTTTCAATGCAGAAGCCTGCTGACCAAAAAGATGTGGGAATTGTTGTGCTTGAAATCTATTTTCCTTCTCAATACATTGATGAAACAGAGTTGGAAAAATACGACAGTGTAGATGCTGGAAAGTATATCATTGACTTGGGCAGAGCCAAGATGGGCTTCTGCAGAGATAGAGAAGTTACCAACTCTGTTTGTATGACTGTGGTTCAGAATTTTATGGTGAGAAATAGCAATTCTTACAACTACATCAGGTGACTAGAAGTGGGAACAGAAACAACCATCAACAAATCAAAGTCAGTGAAGTCTAATTTGATGCAGCTATTTGAGGAGTCTGAGAATGCAGATATAGAAGGAATAGATCTAACTAATGCATGCTACGGAGGCACAGCTGTGGTCTTCAATATGGTTACCTGGATTGAGTCCAGCTACAGGGATGGACAGTACACACTAGTAGTTGCAGGAGATATTAATATATATGCCTCAGGAAATGCAAGACCAACCAGTGGAGGTGGAACTGTTGCTCTGCTAATTGGGCTAAATCTCTTAACTTTTGAACGAGGGCTTTGTGGGACCCATATGCAGCATGCCTATGACTTTTACAAGCCTGATATGCTGAGTATCCTATGTTGTTGTTGCTAAATACCATTGAGTTGGTTCCAACTCACAGAACCCTATATAGAATTTCCAAGGAGCAGCAGGTGAATTTGAATCACTGACTTGTGGTCCAGTGCATTATCCCACAACATGTGGAAAACTCTCCTTACAGTACTACCTCAGTGTATGGACCACTGCTTAAGATCTGTGCCCAGTGGCAGAAGGAGGGAAATGAAAAAGATTTTACTTTGAATGATTTTGGCTTCGCAACCTTTCACTCACCATATTGTAAACTGGTTCAGAAAACTCTAGCTCGGATGTTGCTGAATGACTTTCTTAATGACCAGAACAGAGATACAAATAGTATCTATAGTGGCCTTGAAGTCTTTAGGAATGTTAAATTAGAAGACACCTACTTTGACAGAGATGTGGAAAAGGCATTTATTAAGGCTGGGTCTAAACTTTTAAATCAGAAAATAAAGGCATCTTTGTTTTGTATCAAATCAAAATGGAAATACATACACATCTTCAGTATACTGTTCCCTTGCTCCTGTTCTAACACAGTTCTTACTTGAGTAGTTGGCAGGGAAAAGGACTGACATCTTTTCTTATGGTTCTGGTTTAGCTATCACTTTATACCCCCTTAAAGTCATGCAAGATGCTACGCAAGGGTCTGCTCTTGATAAAAGAATAGAAAGCTTTTTGTTGTTGTTAAGTGCCATTGAGCTGCTCTGACCCATAGTGAGCAACCCTGTATAGGGTTTCCAAGGAGCACCTGGTAAGCTTGAACCACTGGCCTTGCAGTTCAAATGACTTTGCAGTCTGACACACAGAGCCACACTAGGACTCTGCAACAGCAAGCTTATGTGACCTTAAATCAAGATTTGACTCAAGAACTTGTGTGGCACCAGATGTCTGATGAAATTATGAAGCTCAGAGAAGACACTCATCACTTGGTCAACTATATTCCCCAGGGTTCAATTGATTTACTCTTAAAGGAATATAGTACCTAGTTAGAGTGGATGAGATGCACAGAACTTATACTTGGCTCCCCTTTTCAAATAATAATACTTTGGGGGAAGGAGTAGGACTTGTGCATTTAAACACAGCAACTGAACATATTCCAAGTCCTGCTAAGAAAGTGCCAAGACTCACTGCCACAGCAGCAGATGCAGAGCAGCTGTCATTAGTAATAGGAAGCATTAAGAACCTTCTGTGAAGCATTAAGAACCTTCTGTGAGGTATGTCTTCAGTTTGGGTTGGGGATGGGGGATGGGGATGGTTAGGGGTATGGGGCCAATTTTTTTCTTCCTTCCCAGGCATTTCTTTTTTAAAGTTTAATTTATTGTGAATTGAGTGATAGTTCACATGCGGGAACATCAATTTTACACTAATTGTTTCATTGCAATGAATACAGTCTCCTCCGTGCTTCATCATTCAATAATATTTTCCTGTATTCTCTATGGGTTTTTTTGAGGGGTGGGGAAGTACACAGAAACACTCAGGAATATATAATCATTTAAGCTGTGGGTTAATGTGACAGACTGCAAAGCAGTTTGAACTGCAAGGTTGGCGGTTCAAGCTCACTAGCCGTTCCTCAGAAACCCTATCCAGGGTCTCTATGGGTCGGGATCGACTCAATGGCACTTAACAACAACAAACAACAAAAGGGCACATTCTGCAAGCCTGCCTCCTGGCCACCAGCACCTGGCCGCCAGCACACAGCCTTTCTCTTTCCATGAGTCTAGAGTCCTCAATTGCTCTATTTGTCCTTGTCATCTGTGCCTCCCTCTCTGATGTCTCTGCTTCTCTGGATGTTGTTGTTGTGTGCCATGGAGTCTGTTCTGACTCATGGCGAACCTGTACAGGGTTTCCGAGGCCATAAATCATTATGGAAGCAGAAAGCCTCATCTTTCTCCCGTGGAACAGCTGGTAGTTTCCAAGGGTTGACCGTGAGATTAGCAGCCTGGTTCGTAACCACTGCGTTACCAGAGCTCCTTAATAGGGTCCCACATTCAGCTCATGATCTTCCTCCTTGATGATCCTAGGTCCTCTGTTCCTGGACTGTAAGATTAACTACTCCCCTCTTTTTGTTACAAAACTTCTACCTTTACAGTTGTGACAGTCACAATTAGTCATGATAACAATTACTATTGAATCATAGAATCTTTTTTTTTCCCCATCTAATGGTGAAAAATTTAATTCTACATAAAGGTATCTGGAAAATGAAGCTGCATTGGGGGCACATTATAGATGAAGACCGATCCATAAATGTTGAGTACAAAACTCAATTATGATTTACTTATTTCCTAGTTATTATTACCAGATATTCCAGATCTTATGAATCATAAGAATCTTATCCCCAGCTCTATTCACCAGATCCATCTTACTGTTCAGTGGGGATTCTACCTTCCCCTTCACACTCTGAAACTAAACTCCCTCTTGAAAACTTGTAAGCCAGTCACTTTGTGCCTCTATAGTTCCCCTGCCCCCATTCTAGGTAGCCAATGTC
>NW_006408952.1:764923-766906 GCF_000296735.1 Chrysochloris asiatica
CCTGTATAGGGTTTCCGAGAAGCAGCTGGTGAGCTTGAACCACTGACCTTGTGATTCAAACTAACATTCAGTCCAGCACATTAACCTACAGTGCCATACCAGGACTCCTGGTATATATATTAATCTTCACCAATTTTATGTGTCTTACAATGACCATCCAAAAAATTCATTGCTTCACCAAGGCATATCATAATCAAACTTTCTAAAATCAAAGACAGAGAAAGAATCCTGAAAGCAGCTCAGGAAAAATAAAAAGTTACCTACGAAGGATAAGACTAAGTAGGCTCTGATTTCTCTGCAGTAACCATGTAGGCAAGAAGACAATTGAATGACATATATGAAACTCTGAAAGAAAAGATTGTCAATCAAGAATTATACACCCAGCAAAGCTGTCCTTCAAATTCAAAGGTGAAATTAGGACATTTCCTGATAAACAGAAATTAAAGGAATTTGTAATGACCAGACCTTCTTTGCAAACAAGTGCTAAAGGGTATTCTTTGGACTGAGAACCAACAACAACAAAGCAACAACCTGAAATTACCATTCATGACAACATCACCCAGAACTTAAAAGCAAAACAAACCTGCAAGACTAAAAATAGGAAATCAGAGATGTTAATTTATATCATATATCAACTACAAAGCAAAAAGAGAAAATATTGTAGATACAGAACTTCCAAATGGCAAGGAAGTCAGGTAGATTTTAAGATAAAACAATCTGTTTTAGACAGGGAAAAAATTAATAAATTATAGGGCAAACTCAAAGAAAATTAATATACCTGCACATCAAAATAAAGAGGAAAATCAGAAAGATTTAGTAAATATTAACACAACAGAAATGAAAAATGCAAAGAAAACCCACAAACAAAATGAATTCACCATAGAAAATTATGTGGAACAAAGAATCCAGAAGCACCACACACACACACACACACACACAAACCACACAGAAAAATGACATCAATTCATTCTTATTGACAATTTCACTGAATGTGAATGGATTAAATGTACCAGTAAAGAGATATAAAAAGCAGAATGGATAAGAAAACAGGATCCTTCAATATGCTATTTACAAGAGACATATCAAAAAGATGGAGACAGTTAAACAAACTTTGCTACATACACACTATGGAATACTACAACATTTGAAGAATAATGACGAATCTTTGAAATACTTTACAACATGGTTGAACCTGGAGGATATTACGCTGAGTGAAATTAGTCAGTCACAAAAGTACAAATATTGTATGAAACCAATACTATAAAAAGTTAAGAAACAGTTTTCTTAATCAAATAAATAATCTAGGATGGTTTTAGAGAGTGGGGAGACAAAATTATTCACAGGCTAGAAGGTTGTTGTTGCTGGTGCCATCAAGTTGGTACCAGCTCATAGCAACGTTATGCACAGCAGAACGAAACACAGCCCAATCCTGGGGCAACCTCACTACTGTTGCCACGCTTGAGTCCATCGATGCTGCCACTTGGCTAATCCATCTCGTTGGAAGACTTCTTCTTTTTCTCTGACCCTCCACCTTACCAAACATGATATCCTTCTCCAGTGACTGCTCCCTTCTGACAATATGTCCGAAGTATGAGAAACGAAGTTTGGCCATCCTGGCCTTCAAGGAGCACACTGGCTGCACTTCTTCCAACACAGATCTGTTGGTTCTATGGGCAGTCCATGGCACTCTCAATATTCTCCTCCAACACCGTAACTCAAAAGCATCAATTCTTCTAGAGTCTTCCTTATTCACTGTCCAGCTTTCGCATCCATTTGAGGTTATTGAAAAATACCATGGCTTGTGTCAGGTGCACCTTAGTCCTCAAGCTGACATCTTTGCTCTTCAACACTTTAAAAAGGTCTTGTGCAACAGATTTGCCCAATACAATACATCATTTGATTTCTTGACTGCTGCTTCCATGAGTGTTGATAGTTGATCCAAGAAGAATGAAGTCCTTGACAACTTCAATCTTTTCTCCATTA
>NW_006408952.1:767006-767597 GCF_000296735.1 Chrysochloris asiatica
CTCTGTAAAACTTCATACCTCTTTGACTATTTGTGTGCATGAAGTTTAGTTTTTAAATGTGGCATAATGAATCATGTGCTTCTGGCAGAAGGAAACAGAGATACTAGTCTCCAATAATAAAAAAAAAAAGAAAGTTTTTTTTAACTACATAAGAATGTTGTAATACTTTGAACAAGTCAGACTACTAAAAATGTTCCTAGTTTGGGGAATGCTGTCTTAAAATGCAATATGTACAAGTCCTGTTTGAAATGTGTTCATTTTCTAAAATTTATCAATCTTGAAAAGAGAGCAAAGAGTTAGGATGGTGCCACTGGTTCTGGAAACTGTAATGTTAGTTTAAATCTAGTTTAGCAATGACCAAGTTATTGTATTGACCTCAACAAACAGAAACATGCTAGCACTAAGAGGCTTCTGGTATTGAAAACATGGTCCATTTGGTAGTTCTAGGTCTGCTCCCAAATCAATTCAAAGTGGCCTATGCTGAACCGCATTAAGATGTTATTGTAGCAATGCATTAGAAAGTTTGTTGTTGAAATTCCTCTTTGCACCTTATTTTGAAGGATATATGAATGCTTTTTTTTTTTTTTTTTT
>NW_006408952.1:774627-779450 GCF_000296735.1 Chrysochloris asiatica
TTTTTTTTTTTTCTTTACATTGAGATGTAATCCATACAGAAGGCTGTGCTCTTTGATCATCATTAGTAAATGTTTTAAGTCCTCTTCACTTTCAGTAAGCAAGGCTAAAGGGTAGACACGTCTTAACATGAGAGCAGGCAACGTACAACAAGAGGGAGGTTAGCAGAGAAAAGATGAAGGTAGCGGGAAACACAGAGAGGAATGCAATAGTTAAAGTGGATAGAGGTAAATACTGTTAACTGTTGGTACATGGAGGGGACTGCAACCATGTAATCAAGCTAAGTATATGATTTGTTGAATGTAAAGCTGATGTTCAGCTCTGTAAACCTTCACTCAATTAACAATAAAAAGTTTAAAACAAAACCCAAAAAATTCATTGCTGTTAAGTTGACTCCAACTCATAATGACCCATAGAACAGTGTAGAGTGGTAATGGTGCTTATGTGCCATAGAGTTGATTCCAACTCATAACAACCTTGTATGAGGTTTCTGAGGCTGTAAATCTTTATGAAAGCAGAAAGTCTTATCTTTCTCCTGTGAATTGGCTGGCAGTTTCTAACTGCTGACCTCATGGTTAGCAGCCCAATTTATAATCCACTACTTTACTAGAGCTCCTTATTGTTGTTGTTGTTGTTGTAAGACAGAGTTATTGTTGTTAAGTGCTGTTGAGTTGGTTCTGACTCATAGTAACCCTGTATAGGGTTTCTGAGGAGCAACTGGTGAGTTTGAATTGCTGACCTCGCAGTTACAAACAGATCTTGCAGTCCTATGCTTATCCTATAGCAACACACCAGGATTCCTAGAACAGAGTAGAATTGCTCCATCAGGTTTTCCAAAGCTGTAATCTTTATGGAAGCAGACTGTCACATCTTCTTCATCTGAGTGGCTGGTGAGTTCGAACTGTCTACCTTTTGGTTATCAGCTTAGTGCTTAACCACTGTGCCACCAGGACTCCTTGCAACTACCATATTGGTGTTGTTAAGTGTTGAGTCTGTGTCAACTCATAGCGACTCGGTATAGGATTTCCAAGGAGCAACTGGTGGCCTTGTGGTTCTCAGTCCAGTGCTGATCCTACAGTGCCACACCAGGAGTCCTAATAAGACTTTGTTGTTGTTAAGTACCATGGAGTCAGTTCCAACTCAAAGCAACCCATATAAATTGAGGAGCAACTGGTGGGTTTGAACTACCAACGTTGGGGTTATGAATCCAGTGCTTATCCTACAGTGCCACACCAGAATGCCTGCAATTATCATACAAGCCCACAATTACACTTCTGGTCATTTATCTCCAAGAAATGAAGACTTATCCTTACACAAAAAACTGTATACAAATGTTCATAGCAGCTTTATTCACAATAGCCCAAACCAGGAAATTGCCAGAACTCCTTCAACAAATGAATGATTCAACCAACTGTAGTGTATAATACTACAAGGATAATACTCAGAAATAAAAAGGATCAAGCTATCAATATATCATATTGATTCATGAATCTCCAGAGAATTATGCTGAGTGAAAACAGCTAAGTCTGAAAGGTTACATATTGATTCCATTTATGCATTTTTGAAATAACAAAATTTTAGAAATTGAGACAGGCGTGGTGGATGGTGAGTATGATTATAAAAGGTAACATAAGGTGTAAAGTGGTTCAATATTTTGACTATGATGGTGGATACATGAACCAACACATGAGATAAAATTGTATGCACATACACAAAGAAGCATAAGTAAAACTGGGGAAAGGTGAATAAAAACTGTGGATAGTATTAAGGTTCATTTCCTGTTTGTGATATTGTACTATAGATTTGCAAAAGGTTACCACTGAGGAAAACTGAATAAAGTGCACATAGGCTATCTTTACTATCTTTCTTACAACTGCTTGTGAATCTATAAGTATTTCAAAAGTTTCAGCTCAAGAAACAAATGTTTGGTAGAATTACTACTATAACTCACATGATGCAAATCTTAATGAAATAGGCCATAAGCCTAAAAAATTACTCTTCTGTGGCAAATTAATTTGTGTTTTATCATCAACCTTTCAACTTTTGCTCTTTCTATGATATTAAACATTCAATTATCTGGACTCAGAGCTGTGTTTATGGGGAAATTAACAAAATATTCTAGACTATTATCTGTCAGAGATTGAGGAGTCGGGACAGAAACATAAAACAATCACAGCACAAGAAGAATAACCACTAGAATGTAAATGGGCTGCGTGTTATTCAAAAATTAAAACAACTCACCTCATTATTTGGGGACTGAATTATCCATTGATTAATTTAGATGTTTGTTTCTAAAGATTGAAAACCTGGTAGCTAGTAGACCATTGAGAATTTCTGATCATACACTATAGTAAGTGGTTGTAAATCATATTGATATTTTTAAACGTATCAATTAAATACAGTATATGAAGCTCAAGGTATGGATGCAAGATTTATAGTGAGAAGTGAAACAAGGACAAAATTCTGGAGAATAATGAAGTTTACAGAGAGGGCAGAGAAAGCAGACTGGAAGATCTTGGTAGCAGAATTCAAAATTGGTGGTGCCACTCAAAAATTTATATGCCTATTTTTGGACAGTGGAAGTGGGGAGGGTGGAGATGGACTGAAGAAGACTTTCTTATGTTGACTCTTCATACATTTGTTTGTCTGGATTTTTATAATAAAACTATATATTCACATATTACTTATTGTTGTTGTAGTTAGGTGACATGGAGTCGGTACTGACTCATAATGACCTTATGCACAGCAGAACGAAACACATTTGTGATTTAATTATCTTCAGCAAATTTTACTTACATGTGATATTAATGATATTGTCCAATGTATTCCATTGAGTCACTTCTCTTTGGAAAAGGCATAAACATAGGTCTCTTCCAATCAGTTGGCCAGGTAGCTGTCTTCCAAATTTCTTGGCATAGATGAGTGTGTACCTCCAGTGCTGCAACAGTTTGTTGAGTGATTTCAATTTGTATTCCATCAATTCCCAGGACTTTGTTAATTGCCAGTGTCTTGAATGCACCTCAGACTTCTAACTCAAGTACCACTGGCTTTCGATCATGTGCTACCTCTTGAAATGGTTGAAATGCAACCATTTATTTTTAGTACAGTGACTCTTCATTTGTTGCTTTTTGCATCATTCAATATTTTACCCATAGAATCCTTCAATATTTCAAGTTAAATCTTGAATTTTTTTCTTCAGTTCTTTCAGCTTGAGAAATGCTGAATGTGTTCTTCCTTTTTGGTTTTCTAACTTCATGTCTTTGCACATTCCATTGTAATATTTGACTTCATCTGTTTGAGCTGCCCTTTGAAAATTTCTGTTCAGCTCTTTTACTTCCTCATTTCTTCCATTTGCTTTATCAGCTATTCATTGGAGAGCAACTCTCAAAGTCTCTTCTGACATCCATTTTGGCCTTTTCTTTCTTTCTTGTCTTTTTAAGGACTCATTGCTTTATTCCTATATGATGTTCTTGATATCATCCCACAACCCTTCTGGTTTTTGGACATTAGTGTCTAATATACCAAATCCATTGTTAAGATGATCTTTAATTTCAGATGTAATATGTTCAAGGTCATATTTTGACTCCAATTTTCCTAGATTCATACTTCGCACATTTCATGTTCTGATGATCAATGGATGTTTACAGCTGTTTCTCTTCATTTTGAGTTGTGCCCCATCAGCAAATACAGTCCTGAGAGCTTTACTCCATTTACATCATCATGGTAATTCTACTTCAAGGAGGCAGCTTTTCCCCAGTTCTATTTTGAGTGTCTTTCAACCTGAGGGACCCACCTTCCAACATTACATCTAACAGTATTCTGGTGTTATTCATAATTCATAAATATTCACTATTCTGGGGCTATCTGACAATGTTCCTTTTTAGTGGCTAAACATTCAGAAGTAGTCTACCTCTCCTTCTTCCAACTCTCTCTTAGTCTGGAAGCTCAACTGAAACCTGTACACCATGGGTGACCCTGTTGGTATTTAAAATATCAGAGGGATAGCTTCCAGTATCACAGCAACATGTATGCCACCACAGTACAGCAAACTGACAGATGAGTGGTGAAGAAAGATGTTTACCTGTGCTATATTGACATGTGAACACTTTCAACTTTGTGGATCATGATAAGCTATGGACAACATTGCAGATAATGAGTACTCCTGAATACTTAATTGTGCTCATGAGGAACCTGTACATAGACCAAAAGGCAGTTGTTAGAACAGAACAAGGGGACAATGAATAGTTTAAAATCAGGAAAACTGGGTGCCAGGGTTATATTCTTTGATAATTTCAATCTTACTAAAATTCTTATCAATAAAGATCAAAGACCATAGTCTTCAGTATGGGTTGCACCGCAATATAAGGAAAACTAAATTCCTCACCATGGACCAATCCTCTTGTGTGGCAAACAGCATAATAGGTGCAGTATGTAATTAACCAGTCCATTTCTTCTTTCTAGTACCCCTAGACCATCTACCACTTTTAAAGCATTGTTCTTTTATTTTGTGCTATATTTTTATTTTAAATTATCTTTAAGTATGTTGTTTTTAAGTGCCATGGAGTCAGTTCTGACTCATAACGACCCTGTATAGGGTTTCCAAGGAGCAGCTGGTAAGTTTGAACCACTGACCTTACAGTACAATCCGATTTTGTGTTCCAGTGCTTACCATACACCAAACCAGAACTCCTAATTTAAACTATACCTTAGGCATTAGTGAGCTGAAATGGACTGATATTGGCCATTTTGAATCTGATGATGCCGGAAATGACAAATTGAAGAGGAATGGTGTTGCATTCATTGTCAAAAGGAACATATCAGATCC
>NW_006408952.1:788075-788761 GCF_000296735.1 Chrysochloris asiatica
CGGCTAACCAGGTCTCCACCCAGGTTCACAGGGTTCTATTGAACATTGTAGGGCTTAGCTCGCAGCTTCATTGCTGTTTTTCCCTCACTTCCCCTTATCGGTGATGAATGTGGTCACCAGTCAGAGTGTGTATTCCCACTGAGTTTTAGTCTTGGAATGAAATTTATTTTACATTTTATTATACTCTACTAAATGTGCCACAGCATTATTAAAAATTTGAATTATGTACTAGCTACCAAAATGTGACGCAAAGTGAGCACATGCTGTTGGGAAAATGGTGCTAATAGAATTGCTTGATAAAGGGTTACCACAACCTTGAATCTGTAAAATTATGATATCTACACAGTGCAATACAGCAAAATGCAGTAAAACAAAGTATGCCTGTATCTACCAGGCTAAACCACCGCTCATCTGTTAGTTTGTCACACCATGGTAACTTATGTGTTGATGTAATGCTAGAAGTTATGCTACTGGTATTTTAAATGAAATGTGCAAAGACCTAGAATTAGAAAACTAGAAGGGAAGAATATGCTTAGCATCTCTGAAGCTGAAGTTTTTAAAGAAAAATTCAAGCCTTGGGTTGCAATATTGAAGAGTCCTATGGGCAAAATGAAGTCCTGGTGTGGCACTTTAGGATTGTACTGCTAAAAACAAGGTTGGTGGTTCAAACCAACTAGCTGCTCCTC
>NW_006408952.1:790021-817521 GCF_000296735.1 Chrysochloris asiatica
GGGGGGGGAGGGGGATGTACACAAAGACATTCAGGAATACATAATAATTTAAAAAAATCAAAGGGCACATTCTGCAAGCCTGCCTCTTGGCTGCCAGCACAGTCTTTCTCTTTTCATGAGTCTAGAGTCCTCAGCTGCTCTATCTCTCCACGTCTTCATCTCTGCCTCTATCTCTGGTATCGCTGCTTCTCTGGATAGGGTCCCACATTCTGCTCATGCTCTTCTCCCTTGATGGTCCTAGCATCCTCTGTTCCTGTACTGTAAGATTAACTATTCCCCATTTTATGTTACAAAACTTCTACCTTTACAGTTGTGACAATCACAATTAGTCATGATAACAATTACTTTTGAATCATAAGAATCTTATTCCCATTTCCTTTCACCCAACCTGTCTAGACAAGATAAAAACTATTCAATGGGGATTCTACCTTCCCCCACATACTCAGAAATTAAACTCCCTCTTGAAAACTTGTAAGCCAGTCATTTCATGCCTTTATAGCCCCTCACCATACTTATTTCATCTGCATGCTGATCATATAATCTGAGACGTTGGACTACATAAAGACGAATATGACCTCAGGATGGGAGGTTGTTGTTGTTAGGTACTGCGGAGTCAGTTCCTACTTATAGCTACCCTATGTACAACAGAACGAAACACTACCCATTCCTGCATGATCCTCATTGCTGCTAAATTTGAGATCTTTGCTGCTACCACTCTGTCAATCCATCTCACTAAGGATTTCCCTCTTTTTCACTTTACCAAGCAGGATGTCCTTCTCCAGGGATTGGTTCCTTCTGATAATATGTCCAAAATATAAGAGACGAAGTCTGGCCATCTTGGCTGCTAAGAAGCAGTCTAGCTTATTTCTTCCAACACAGATTTGTTTGTTCCATCAGGAAAGGTGTGCACCAGAGTTGTATCCTTTCATCATACTTATTTAATCTATATGCTGAATATATAATCTGAGAAGCTCAACTATAAGAACAATGTGGCATCAGGATTGGAGGAAGATTCATTAACAATCTGTGATTTACAGATGGCACAACCTTGATTTCTGAAAGTGAAGAAGATTTAAAATACTTACTCATGAAGATCAAAGACCACAACCTTCAGTGTGGATTGTATCTCAGTGTAAAGAAAACATCCTCACAACTGGATCAATAAATAACAACCTGATAAGTGAATAAAAGGTTGAAATTGTCCAAGATTTCATTTTGCTTGTAGGCACAATCAACACTCATGGAGTCAGCAGTGAAGAAATTAAATGATGTATTGCAATAGACAAATCTGCAGCAAAAGACCTCTTTAAAGTGTTCAAGAGCAAAGATATCAGTTGAGAACTAAATTGCACTTGACCCAAGTCATGATATTTTCAATCACCTCATTTGCATGTTGGATAATGAATAAGGAAGACCACAGAAGAATTGAAGCCTTTGAATTGTTGAAATTTTTGAAACTTTGAAAAGTTGTTGAAGAATATTGAAATTACCATAGACCAACAAACAAAAACTTTGTAATGAAAGTACCATAAAAGCAAATATATATGTCTTGGAAAAAGTACAACCAGAATGTTCCTTAGAAGCAAGGATGGTGAAATTTTGTCTCTTGTACTTTGGATATATTGTTAAGAGGGGTCAGCCCTTAGAGAAGAACATCATGCTTGGTAAAGTGGAAGGTCACTGAAGAAGAGGAAGATCTCTCAACAAGATGGATTGACACAGCGGCAGCAAAGGAGCTTAAGCATAACAATTGTGAAGATGGTGTAGGTCCAGGCAGTATTTTGTTCTGTTGTGCATAGGGTCTCTGAGTTGGAACAAACTCAATGGCAACTAATACCAACAACAGAGGCTGCCTACATTCTTTGTCATATGGCCCCCTTCCTTTGTCTTCAAAGCCAGGTGTGTAGCAACTTCAACTCTCACTCTGATTCGGATCCTCCTGCTTCTGTTTATTTGGACCCTGTGACTGAATTGAGCCCACCATAGTAACTCAAACTAATCTTCCTGTCTCTAGATCCTTAACTTAATCCTATCTGCACAAACCTTTTCATCAAATCAAGTAACATATTCATAGGACATGGAGGATATCTTTGGCAGGGAGCTGTCAGTATACTGCCTACCACAGTACAGGAAAAGCTGTTTCTGCTGGTAAGAAAGGATTGGTAGAATACTGGGGTTCAAGATCCTCAGCTTCAGAGAAATCTGTCCAAACGTCCCCATTTAATTTTCAGAGGGCCTCTTTTTCTAACTTGCGGAGACATCTGAGAAGCTGAAAACCAACAAAAATTCTGAGATGAGAAGCCTTCGAAGCTGCCACAATCTCCTGAGAGTAAGAGCTTCTTTTTTCTGCCTCCCTACTCTAGGGTGAGTTAAACTCAGTGGCAAACTTCAATTGAAGCCCTAAGGGGAGGGGATTCTGGAAAATACTGCTTCTGGCATCAATGCAGAGATGTTACAAGTGGGTGGTAGTAATGCAAAATTGACAATCAATAATTCAGCATCGTTTGACTACACTTCTGATTGAAAGAAAGAAACCCAATTCAAACTGGCTTACATTATTATTATTTTTTTAATTGATTGGGTCATGTGACCAATTACTGGTAGCTGAAGGTGGAAGCTGACCACATGCTTGGAAAATGAGAGCAGGATCCATGATTCAGTAAGTCTTCCTTGCTGTTTGGCTCTTTTCTTTATAGACATCTTACTGCTGCAAAATGGCTGCTAGTAGATCCCCCAGATATATGCTTCTCTTTATGCCCAATGGGTAGGAGGACTTGTAGTTTTTCATTCAAATGGCCAAGAGAATTGATTGGTCCTCTAATGTGACTGATCAATTTAGGGTCTATGCCCTGAAGCAATTGGTATAACCAGGGTGATAACTTTATTCTGACTAGCTGGTCTACTGTTCTCTAACTCCTCATCCCCACCCTACTGGCTTTTCTCTAGTTATTATTAAGAGAAGGGGAAACCAATGTATGTGGGAGGGCAAAACCACAGTAGCCAAAACACCGAGGACAACAAGAATTGATTAAACACACAAACGAGCAAACTCTCCTAGTATAGCCAGGGAGTCTCTGGGTGCCCCAAAGAGTTCAGTGCTGAGTTACTAACCAAAAGGTTGGGGATTTGGACCACCCCCCACAAGCGTCTCAAAAAAAAGACTTGGCGAGCTGTTTCTGAAAGGTTACAGCCATGAAATACTATGAAGTGCAGTTCTACCCTGAAACACATGGGGGTGAAATTGACTTGATAGTTTTTAGTTTACCACTGCCAGTGGGACTGATGATGGGTATTTTTCAAGTGTGAGTTTTGAGCAATTGTACTTAGGTCTGAGAGCTGGAGAACTCTGACCCTGGTAGCAGGAAGTGACTATTCATGTGCAGTATGTATGGGATGAGGAATATCAAAGAACTCAGAGGCAATGCAACAAAGAGAACAGTTCTAAATTGCTCTAGGTAGAAACATTTGCTCACATTTCTTCTTAGGCTTTCAATATTTGCTAGTTGACTCTTAATCTGAACGCCCTGATTTTTCTATTATGTTCTCTTTCTTTCAATAATTATTCCCTGAAAATTAAGTGGGAAAATAACAAAATCACTTATAAGTACTGACTCATTTAATGAAAATACTAGCCTGAATATTTATTGGAAATACCAATGATGGTAATCTAAATTTTGTTTTTTTGTTAATGATCTCTTGTTACCATAGCACGTTTTTCCTTGCAGAAGAATGTTATTGTAGAAAAACGAAATAACACCCTCTTTGTAGATTTGCCTCTTGTCGGAAATCAAACATGAGAGGATAAACAATAGTCAGCCCATGACAGTAGCTTTTCCACAGCCTGTTGTCCACGCAGCAGCTAACATGGCTCACTTAATATTTCAGCCAGGTTCTGTCGTTTCCTTCCTCAAAACTCTCCCATGATTTTTCATCACACTTATAGTAAAAGCAAAGTGCTAGCCACAAGCTACAAGGCCCTGAGTAAGCTCACTCCTAGATACCCCTAAAATATGATCTCATGTTTCTCTTTCTTGACTTCTATCTAGACACTCTGACCTCTGTTGTTCATTGGAAACACCAAGCACACTGCTGTAAAGTCTTTTCTAAGCCACCTGTGTGACATTCTCTTACTCCCTTCAGGACTCTAATCAAAATGTTACTTCCTGGAAGAGATCTTCTCTGACCATCCTAACCACTGGGTGGTGTAAACAGTTAATGTACTTGATTAATAATGGAAAGGTTGGTGGTTCAAATCCACCCAGAGTTGCTTCAGAAAGGTCTTGAAATCTACTTCCTAAAAAGTCAGACATTGAAAACACTGTGGGGTGCAGTTCTCTTGGAAAAACATGGGGTTGCTATGCATCAGAATTAACTTCACAATTGATGTTAGTTTGTTTCCATTAGGGCTTTATTCAAAATGTTACCTCCTTGAATGAGTCTTCTCTAACCACCCTATGTAAAATAGCCTGCTTTTCTAGCTCCTTATTTTTATTCCTATAAGTATCAAAATTAATATTACATATCTATTTATTTAGTCTATCCTTTCTCTCTACTACTAGAGAATTAAGTCTTTGAGGTCTGAGATCCTTTTCATTCTGGTTACTTTTATATTTCCAGTATCAGAACAGTACTCATATCATAAAAGGATTTATGGCTCAATGTGAATAAATCTACCAATAAACAATTCCAGTATTTATGTTCTAAGAATTTGGATGGATTAAGATATATTTTGGAGGTAGACGGAGTTGTAGGTAGTGAGTGATAAAGGGGGCTTTGTTGTTGTTAAGTGCAAATGATTTGGACTTGTTTCATAGTGAGCCTGTATAGGGGTTCTTAGCAACTGGTGATTTTGAACCACCAACCCTGTGGTTAGCAGTCTAAAGGGATAGATTCCAGAACTCCCTGTTTATTGGCAGAAAGACATGGATGAACAGAGGTATCATTTATTGAGAAGAGGAAGATCAATGAAGATCTGTGAAGGTCAAATTCAGTTTTGGATATTTTAAGCCTGTGGAGATGTCAAAAATAGGTTGTATATGTAGACACAGATAGGTTGTATATATAGACACAGAGTGCTGTCGAGTCAGTTCCGACTCATAGCGACCCTGTATAGTTTCTGAGGATGACTGATGACCTTGAACCGTCAACCTTGTGGTTCAAACGCATTAACCTGCAGCTAGGTTTTGTTAATTGCTTCCAAGGCTGTAGTCTTTACTGAAGACTGCCACAGCTTCCTCCCATGGAACAGCTGGTGGGTTTGAACTAACCTTTCAGTTAGCAGCTGAGCACACAACCACTGTGCCACCAGACTGTCTTATTTAATGATAACCCAAACTCACTGCAGTTGAGTTGACTCTGACTCATTGCAACCCTGTAGGACACAGTAGGACCGCTTTAGAGGGCTGCTGAGACTGTAAATTTTTATGAAAGCATAGTCTTATCTTGTTCCCTTGGAGCAGTTTGAGAATTCAAACTACTGACCTTTCAGTAAGCACTCCAGAGCTTAACCCACTATGCCAACAAAGCTCATTATTTAGTGATAGGGTTTCTAATTTACTGAGTGAAATGAGTTTCATGACACCCACAAATAATGATGGGGGATGTTGGCTGAGTAGAAAATTGGTCATCTTTTATAAAATTGCAAGCTAATTGTTCATTAACAAAAATGCTTAAATCCTACTGAGAGTGTTCTGTGAGTAGATGGATCCAGATAGTTTATTGCTGCTTTAGAAGAGGCTCAGGAATATGTACTTTGTATAAAAAATGGGTTCAGCCTATTTTTTTCTGGACATGCAATTGGAAAGCAAATTCCACTTTTTAAAATTTAAGTGGTGTACCCGTTCACTTGTAGAGTGTAAATTTAAACCATCCAGCTGATTGAAATTGTGACTACTTGATTTAGGTGTATGTATCTTGTCTTGGGTAAAATTTCAGTTCAAATTGCAAGTGTAATTTTATCTTTCCTGTTGGGCTGCTAACCACAAGATTTATTGTTGTTAAGTACTGTGGAGTCGGTTCTGTCCCATAGTGACACTGCACAGGGTTTCCAAGGCTGTAAATCTTTACAGGAACAGAAAGCCTCATCTTTCTCCTGCGGAACAGCCGCTAGTTTCGAATTGCCGACCTTGAAGTTAGCAGTGCGATTCGTAGCCACTACGCTACCAGAGCTCCTTAAACACAAGATAGGTAGTTCAGCTACACCGGCTGCTCCCAGGGAGAATGATGAGGCTTTCTTGCCCCATAAATATTTATAGTATTGGCAACCATAGGTAGGGTTGTTGAATTGGAGTCTAGGTAGCAGTGGGTTTGCTTTTGGAAGCCCTCACTGTGTCTGCAGTGATTGCTACACAAAGGCTGAATTCAATGCCGCCACATTTCAGTGTTATCTGAAACACACTGGGGATGTTGTAATGTAATTTTTTATGTCCTGGAAACTGAGAAGGGATATTACTTTCTTCCCAGTGATTTGGCTCTATTCAATGTACTATTTTAATCTAACATCTCCAGACACTTGAAACATTAAAATTCTTACTGATTAATGTGGATTAGAAAGGTTTTTTTGGGTCCTTCTTAATGAATTTCAAGCATCAGCAAGTGTGTTTGGGGAAATGTTATGCAAAAGATGAAACGGGAGGGTGGAGAGAGTAACTTTCTAACTTCCTGGAGTCACACTTAGTTTGCTGATTCTAGCTAGTTGGAGATACTTTACATTTTGTCTTTTAATAATTCAGTGTACAATTATTGAGGTTCCTGGATGGTACAAAGGGAGCCCTGGCGGTGCTGCAAGGTAAGCAGTTCAAATCCAACAGCTACTCCCAGGGAGAAAGATAAGGCCTTCTGCTCTTGTATATTCAGTATTGGAAATCCTGTACAGAATCGTTACGGGGTTTGGTTTTGGGTGGTGTAAACAGCACCTCCTCAGCTAACTGAAAGGTTGGTGATTTGGGCCCTAGGATAATCAATCATTCGACCTCAAGGTTGGTTTGAACCACAAGGTTGGAGGTTCAAACTCATCAGCTGTTCCTCGTGAACCCTACATAAATAAGTTTGCTATGAGTCAGAACTGACTTCACAGCACTTAACATTGTGATGACCACTTTTACATTATAGTCATTGAAAACCCTAAGGAGTGCAGTTCTAGACTGAAACACGTGGAGGTAGAATCAACTCTGACATGGATGGTGGTTATGTGCTGTGGAGTCGGTTCTGACTCATACCCACCCTGTACAGGATTTCCGAGGCTGTTAAGTCTTTACAGGAGCAGAAAGTTTCATCTTTCTCTCATGGAACAGCTGGTACCACTATATTAGGTTTTTTTTTTTTTTTTAATTGTATGGGGTAGTAAGATATACACAGAAAACATCTTAGTTCTCAAGATCTAGTACAATTGGACACTGAGACCTGAAGTGGAGAAAACCTGCCTCAGAGTGTTTGGAAGGCTTTGCAGAAGTAGTAACATGCTCCAATAGCATGTTTTGAAAGATGGAAAGACATTTACTAGGCCTTGGAGCTCTAAGAGGAAGATCCCTGGTAGTGTATGCGTTGGGCTGCTAATCCTAAGGTCTGCAGTTTGAATCTACCAGCTGCTCCATGGGAGTAAGAGATGAGGCTTCCTGCTCCCATAAAGACTTACACCTTCAGAAATCCTATATATACAGGGTAGCTATGGGTTCGAACAGACCTGATGACATGCAATAAGAGGCCTGCTGAATACAAGTAGGGGTATAGAATGCAGAGATTTGGACCTTAATAAGGACGAGTTCTGATAGCATCATACACACACAGGTACCTGGAATTTTAAATGTAAGTTCTCAGAAGCCCAGAAACTACTGGGTCACATATAAATTAAAATGAAGACTTTGGGAAAGTCACTATTACTAAAAGTGTAGTAATATGTCCAGTGATGACTTAAGGCCAAAGGAAATCACAGGGACTCAACCTTTCTTGAAGCTAGAAGAGAGTCAAGAAATTTCCTTTCAATTGGATCTTCTTCTTAGTTTTCTCAAACTTGTAATACATGGTTTGAGCCCAATATCCCTTTCTTCTTGGTTGGCATGTGGCATTTGATCCAAGACAAACTTTATTCCATGCGATTTGCTTAGTAAAGGAGTTTGATAAGCATATATTTTAAAGATGTTTTCAGAATTTGATCTGTATTCTTCAGTCTTAGTTATTCTGCAATCCAAACTGATTTAACACTTCATTATTTAAAACAAACTTATTTTCAATCTGCTCTGCAGAATTTTGAATGGTGCCAGGTAAAAATTCATTTAATTACAATGGAATAGTTAAAATATTCTTCAGGGTTCTTTGATATATTTTGCACATTTCGATACAAACCAAACAAGCATATACTTATTTGTTAACTTCATGTTCCTTTTGGTGTATTGCAGGAAGTTGCAGATTCCAAGCCTGAAGAGTCCAGTTTTCATCCAAGGCATCTGGGATTTCTAAAAGGTGTATTACTACTGGCCCTCTCACCTCAAGTCTGACAGTTCACACCCATCAGTAGATTCGCCAAGAGTTTTGGCTTTACGGTGGTCCTGCAAAGTGTGGTGCTGTAGGAAGCATACTGGATTCCTAGCCGCAAGGTTGGCAGTTAGAACCCACAAACCGCTCCTCAGAAACCTTATTGTTATTGTTGTTGAGTGCTGTCAGTTCCGACTCATAGTGACCCTGTATACGGTTTCGAAGGAGCACCTTAAGGTTCAAACCGACCTTATGGTCTACTGCTTATCCTACAGGGACACACCAGAAACCATACACAAAGTAGCAAAGACTCCAAATCAAATCCACAGCACTTAACAGGTGTTTAGTAAGAACCGCTTCTTCGGCACCTAACAAAGTTCAATGAAAAACGAACTCTCCAAACTCGGAAACTTCGTAAAAACGATTAATGACAATTATATATCCTAGTTTATATTTAACAAGGACAAAAAAACACCAACAACCCAAAACATTACAGGAAACCATGGCTGAGCTAACAAACAACACTTGTTGAAAAAGAATCGTGATAGGCTTTCAGATCTTCGAATAAATACAATCTCGCTTCCTTAAAATATTCAAATTACGTGTTTTTTTTTTTTTGCCTAAAAAGTTCCAGGAGAAAAGCAGGCAAACGAAAATCTTCTAATTGAACAGCTAATCTTACAGGAAAAAGGAACTTTAATAGTCAGCCGCCTCGGCCTCACCACTCGCCAGCTCGGGACAGGCAGCGCGGTAGGGACGAAGACGTCAATGTCACAGAGCTCCGGGCGGCAAGGCAGGCGGAGGAGCTGCGGCGGTCCATGCACGCGCCTGGCCCGCCACCACGGCGCTTTACTCCGCGTACGACGAGCCGGAGTCCCTAGGCGTCACGGTGGGGAGTACCAGGGCACAGGGCCGCCAAATGTGCCACCACCCCAACGCGGCAGGTCCAAAGTGCACAGCAGTCTTCTGGGAAAGGAATCCCACTCTCCTGCAGGGCCACCACAAACTGGCCTCGAAGAAGGAGGTAAGCGCCGACTCCAGAAACACTCGAAAGGGCGGGGACAGAGGAAGGGAACCCCTCTAGCCGCCTGTTCGAAACAGCGTTCCTTGTTCTCGATGGTCTCCGCGCGGTCCGTTTTAGCTTACGCCACTTCCGGTTCCTTTTAAAGGCCCCACGCTTTACGGCGCGGCGCAGCGTGTGAAGAGAAGGTATAAACGAGCGAGAGGGCGAGCCCCAGAAGGAAGAGGGAAAAAAAAAAAAAACTAGCGGTGGAGGGGGCGGGGGAGGCGCGAAGGGCGCGCGCTAGCGTCACGTGACCGGGACGCGCCGTTCTTCCGTCGGCCATTTTAGGTGGTCCGCGGCGGCGCCATTAAAGCGAGGAGGAGGCAAGAGCGGCCGCCACTGCTTCTTATTCTTTTTTAGTGCAATCGAAGAGAGCGGGAGTGTGTGTCGCGCGAGAGTGGGAGGCGAGGGGGGCAGGCCTGGGAGAGGCGCAGGAGCCTTTGCAGCCACGCGCGCGCCTTCTCTGTCTTGTGTGCTTCGCGAGGTAGAGCGAGCGCGCGGCAGCGGCGAGGATTACTTTGCTGCTAGTTTCGGTTCGCGGCAGCGGCGGGTGTAGTCTCGGCGGCGGCGGAGGCAGTAGCACTATGTCGGAGGAGCAGTTCGGCGGGGACGGGGCGGCGGCGGCGGCAACGGCGGCGGTAGGCGGCTCGGCGGGCGAGCAGGAGGGAGCCATGGTGGCGGCGGCGGCGCCGGGGGCAGCGGCAGCAGCGGCGGCGGCGGCGACGGCGGGAAGCGGGACCGGGGGCGGAACCGCAGCCGGAGGCACCGAAGGGGGCAGTGCCGAGTCGGAGGGGGCGAAGATCGACGCCAGTAAGAATGAGGAGGATGAAGGGTGAGTAAGGGGCGGTCCAGGATAGTCAGGCCCAAGTCGTTCCGCCACCATTAGGCCTCATTCCCGCTTACCCCCGGCCAGGCCCCGATGCAGCCTGGCTGCCCCGTTTTCTTCGGGGCCTTCATTTCCTTCTCCCCTCCCGCCTCTCGCCCCTCCCTTCCCCGTGTCTAGCTCTTGCCGTCCCCGGGCTGCACCCGGATTTTTCCCGCCTGGCCAGGGGATCCCCTTGGAAAATGTCCTAGAGTCCGCACTAGTAAAACGCAGACAAACACAATAAGCTTCTTGCTGTCTTTTTGCTAAGGATTCTCGGGCGCTTTTCGCTTCGTCCTGAGACGATGAGATTCTCTTAAGCACATGCTTGTAGGGATCGTAGTGCCCACCTCGGCCCGCCCACCCGCCCGCTCGCTTCAGTTTCAGGCCGAATGTATTGATTTTTTATTGATTTTTTGTGTGCATTTGGGAAGTTTCGCCTTGACCTGGTAGTTCCCTGCACTCGGCGTGGTCGCAAGACGACCTGCCTTCGAGGCCCCGTACCGCAGGCTGCGGGCCAGATGGCGTCAGCTCGAGTGGCCGAGCCGCCTCTGAGCCCAGGCTGTGCTCGGTGGGCTCGCCTTCTCCGAGTTCTGGGCGGCGGGGCCTGCGCCCGACTCGCGCGGTGGTCCCCCACCCCTCTGAGGGGATCCCACCGCGCACCCTTTTCGCGCCCTCTGCTATTGGGGCCCCCAACTTGAACTGCTCAGACCCATTGTGCTCCTTACTTTCGTTAAAGTAACCTAAGGGGTTTCTTTTTGTTCAGCTTTTCTGTAACGAAACCCGGTTTTTGCTTTCGAATGACCAGAATCCATTTTGGTCTCTTGATTTTCTCCTTCCCGCTCTCTGTTCCTGTTAAAAAGGTCTGCCCGCCCTCTTTCACAAAATGAATGAAAGGCACTGTATTGTGTGCTAGGGATATGTGGGGAGAGACGAGCCTTTTAAGTACTAACTTCCTTTCTCTAGTTGGAATAGTGCTTGTATATAGAGCTTAAGGCTGCATTTAGTATATGAAAAAACGCAGCACTCGGGAGCGGGATCTTACAGGAAAGGAGTTAGCAGCAGGAACTCAATCAGGTTTCTTGGTTGAATGTGCTTCCTACTCCCCGTTTGCATTCTTTTTTATAATGGAGGAGAGAAACCCCCGTCCCCCCCGTCCCCCGCCCCCCACACACTATAACAAGAAATAAGGTGGAAGGTAAAAGCAATAAAATGTCCCTCTAATCCACTATTAGAAACAACGATTTTCTTCTTGGGGAAGATAGATTTAATAATCCCACGTTCTTGTCCTGAAGCTGATGTGTGCTGGCTTTGGGGGGGAGTAGTGGTGGGAGGGGAAACTAGCATTTCCTAGTTAAACAAAAGTAATCTTTAATTATGTCTAGTTTACGAAAAGAATATTTTAACTATCTGGGAACTTGTGTTTTCTGAATTCTCTTTGGTCAAAGGCACCAAAGTGGTTAATTATGTACATATTGGAGCTAGCTTTCTATTAGCCCCAGTTATCAAATCACAAAGCAGTTCCCTTTGTAGTTATCTATTATTGAACTGAAGTGTAAATGAATTAAAGTTTTTAACCCTAACAATGTGAAAAACTAAAACTAGAATTTTGATTGGTTGCTGTACCGGTTGTTAATTCCCTAGCCATTCAAACTCCTCCCCACGACACACTGAAGCAGCGACGGCACAGCGGGAAGAATGGTAAAACTTTTAAAATTTTATTTCTGATTTATAAGGTTTCAATAGCCATAACATGCAGACTGTGTTAGTTGCCCATTGATCCCCAGGAAATTCTAGACATTAGTAGAGTCGGCTATTCGTGCCTGGGATATAATATAAACTCTTTTAAGGCATAGTCTGTAATCTTTGGGCAAAACTGATGCTGTTAATAAGACTTTTGATCTGTGGTAATGCATGTAATTTCGGTTTGGCCAATTTAAGCTAAATATTAGTAATGTACTTTTATATCTGGGCAAGAAAAAATTACTGTTATTTTATTGTTGACCTTTTTAAGATGAAAACTGTTGCAATTCCGAGTTTAATGCTAAAGGTTACTTGATAAATACTGTATATTTAAAGTGTCTTAAATGTCTTACTCATTCTGTAAATGTTAGAAGTAAAACAATTTAAACATGGTGCTGTATGTATATTATGCAAAGCTGTTGACCTTTATCACCAACCATATTTGTAAATGAAACGTTAATATGAAATGGATAGGATCCATTCAGAGGAGAGCTGGTGTGGCTTACCACTACAGCTTGTTCAGATTTCTATTTTCAGTGTGATATCTAGAATGTTAGTTATAATTGGTTACATGTGTTCACAATTGCATGACTCCTGTTTGGAAGGCTGGTAGGTTGAGTATTGTTCTTTTTGTCCCACCCTCCCCCTCCCTAAATGTCCATCTTTCCACCTTTAGGAGCATATTTGAGTTTTCCAGGGGTTTGTATCCACCAGCACTGGAGTTTGGAGGGCCACAGGTGAATAAGTAATTTGCAGATAGTTGACTTATTTATCATTATATTAATTGCATTCTATTTTAAGAACCTAGTCAAAAAAATTTTGATTTCACACAAAATTTACTGTTTTTCATCTACTGAAATCTGTCCATTTTTGGTTGGAAATAAAGCAGACCAGAAACAGTAGGCATAGGAAAAATTAAAATGAGGTGGGGTGGGGATGTGGGCAATTTAGGTCAGAGTTTGACTAGAATGTGAAAAGATTATAAAATCTTTGTTGACTAGTGGGCACTGTGGTAGTTCAGTTTCACGAGATAAGAGTGGCAAATTAAATGAGATTCAATTATATTTGTAGTTGAAAGATGTAACTCCAGTACTCCGGTTGTTTTCAAATCTTAATAGTTTCTGTAATTTGAAATAGTCTTAAGTTTTAGACTTGGAGAGTCATTGTTTTATTTTAGAATGTTTGCCATATTACATATTAATATTACAGCTTTTTTGGGTTGCCTTTGAAGTAAAATGAACAATTAAATACAGTTAATGAACATGCTTAGACTATGACCAGTTGTCATCCACGGAAAATAGATTTTTACTGAGGTTTCTTTGAATTTAAAATTAAGCTTTAGCTTCACAAATAATGCAGTTTTCTCATTTGTAAAGGATATTACAGTTTTTCTTAAAGACAAGACTACCCAGTTATGTCACATTCCCTTTAGACCTTTAAGTTTTCTTTGGTGTCCGAGCAGCTACACTACAGTTTTATCCTAAAAGTGTTAAAAAAATCAGTTTGTTGTATATAAGCTCATTTGAAAAAGGTAAGAATGAACAGAGAGCCATTTGTAGGAAGAATGGTTCTATAGTTTACCATGGGTGCACCTCTTTTTTTTTTTTTTTTTTTTCCAACTTTTTTCCTAGTTTTTATTTACAAGTAATTACACTGGAATTAATCATTTTGCTTTGTGGTGTAGACTTTTTATGTTCGTTTGGGGAGATATGTACTTTAAAGTTGTTTGGCAAAATGGTACAAGCCATGCAGCAAAGCTCCCTGAATGGGGGCTTGTAGATAGAGATTTGACAATTTTAAGATCAATGGAGAACTAGAATATTGTGTAACCTTTTAGACACAGTGTTGCATTGATTTGTTTGAATTGTGTTGGACAGAAGGAAAAATGTTAAAGTGTTGTCAGAGTTGGTTTCCAATCATAGTGACTCTATATAAGGTTTTGAAGAAGCAGCTGGTGGGTTTGAACTGCCAGCCTTGTAGTTAGCAGTCCAGTGCTTATCTTAACAGTGCCACAACAGGACTCCATTTAATTAACCAAAGTACAACAGTACTTCATTCTACAGGACAGTATAGTCCTATAACTATAGTTAGTGCAGAAGTTCAAATGTAATGGACATATACATGCTTTTTAAGTATTTGAAATTATAGTTTATACTCCAGTGTTTACAGAGCAATCTGTTCACTGCTCTGTAAATGTAATTACTTTTGGAGTAGTCCCATGCCAAACATACAGATTTCTTGATTTAGTAAAACTGGAACCATGAGAAGGGTCTCGATTGATTTTAGCATTTGTTAGAACTTTCCACAGGTTGCCATTGGAGGTTGTTTTTATATTTGTTTTTGAAGTATATAAATGGCGCTGTGGTATAACATGCTGGATTGCAAAATCGGCTTGAACTGTAAGGTAGGTGGTTCAAGCTCACCAGCTGCTCCTCAGAAACAACCCTATACAGGGTTGCTGTGGGGTGGAACTGAGTAGATGGCACTTAACAAGAGAGGGCTTCACAAATTTTGTAGAAAAATTTCATTTTTCCACAGATTTTTGAAGCTCTCTGGCATGCTTTAAGCATTACTGTAAATATTAGTACTTCTCTCCACTTATATGGTCTCTCTTCCATGTGTCTTATAATGTGCTTATTCCATATGATAAGCACTGGACTGCGTGCGAACCACAAGGTCTGCAGTTCGAGCCCACCAGTTGCTCCATGGGAGAAAGAGGGAGACTGTTTGCTTATGAAGATTTCAGGCCTTGAGAAACCCTTGCTGTGAGTCGGAACCGACTCCACAGAACTTAACAACAATAACAATACTGCCTGGGTAGTCTGCCATCTGTAAGTCTATGCTAAGAAAACGTTTTGAGTCTTTCCATTGTGGTGTGCAATTTATGGCTTTTATGGAGAATGTTTCGTTTTAGCTTGCAAGTGATAACATGCCACAATTGAGAGCTTTTAAAAAGGAATAGAGTAACTTATTTTCCCATTGCACTTTAAACTTGGTACCTCAAATGTGTACAGATTCACAAATGGAGTAAAACATAACCTCCTTGTTAGTCCCAAGTTTGATTTGACTATAGTTCTGCTTCAACATTTTAGTAGATAGGGCACTGAGTTGGATGCTGAAAGCATGGAATCTTTTTCTGTTACTTCACTTTCAACAGCAGTGTGGTCTCAGGTAATATAATATGTTTGTTAATTTGGTTTGATGGTTTGTGTGTGAGAATGTTCATCATGGAAAGATTTACTTCAAAGTCTGCTTTGATAGTTTGTGTGTTTATCTGGTGCCCTAGTAGTTGATATGACCAGTGATTTACTCCTGTGGAGTAAAGGTAAACATATTTGAATCTCTGGAGTATTATATTGTACATTGGAGCTAGACATTAAAAAAATATTTGAGGGGAGTTGTTATGTGCCATTGACTCAGTTCCGACTCATAGTGACCCTGTACAGGGTTTCTGAGGCTGGAAATCTTTACCGGAGCATAAAGCCTCATCTTTCTCCCGTGGAGTGGCTGGTAGTTTCGAACTACTGACCTTGCGATTCACAGCCCAATTCGTAACCACTGTGCTACCGGAGCTCCTTATTTGGGGGGAGAGGAGGGCTCATATTATTTGCAGTGTTTGGTTAATAATCAAAGTGATAAGTTTAAGTATGGGGGTTACACATTATTAAATTCTGCCTACGCAAAGCCCAAGGAGCTCTGGTACCATAGTGGTTGCTAATCTCAACGGTCAGGGGTTTGAAACTACCAGCTGTTCTGTGGAGAAAGATGAGGCTTTCTGCTCCTGTAAAGATTTACAGCCTCGGAAACCCTGTATAGGGTCGCTGTGAGTCGAAACCGACTCCATGGCTCATAACAACCACCACAAAGCCCAGATAGCTAGGAAGACCCCACCCCAAACCCAGCTTTTTTAGTCTTGTGAAAAAGATGAAACTCAGCAAATACAAGGGGGCTTCAAAAAGTTTGTGGGAAAGTTCCAGCTTCTTAGATTGAGATCTAAATGGATTTATGAATGTGAAATTTGTGTAATGTGTAATATGTGGTAACCAGAACCGTAACCTGTAGATTAACAAAATGTCATTCTTTAGCATCTTGGAAAAAAAGAGTTTTGCCTTATAAAGCTGATGGAGTGTTACTGAAGTAGAATGGAAGGTGGTGTTGCTTCTTTGGAATGAGATTAAGAAAAGGAAAATATTGGGTTAAGCATTTAAATTTTACTCAGAAACTTATTTAACATTAGATGTTATGTTTTCATTGTAATTTTTAAAATAGGTTCATTTTAAAGTATGAAGTTAATGAGAGGAATTAATCCTGTTTAGAAATACTTTATTATGTAATTAGATAAAAAATGGTGTTGTTAAGTTCTCTCGAGTCATTTCTGACCCATAGTAACCCTGCATAGGGTTTCCAAGGAGCAGCTGGTGAGCTTGAACCGCCAAGCTTGCAGCTCAAACAGCTTTGCAGTCTGACACTAGCCCACAGCGCCATACCAGGACTCCAGATAAAAAGTAGGATTTATTTCTTTATATATATATGCCGTCAAGTCGATTCCGAACTATAATGACTCTGTAAAGGGTTTCTGAGGAGCAGCTGGTGAGCTTGAATCGCTGACCTTGCAGGTCAAATAGCTTTGCAGTCTGGCACATTAACCCACAGCACCATACCAGGTATTATTTCCTCATTATTAAAGAATAATTACCCACCCCTAACAAAGCCTTTAGAACGCTGTGGAACCTTAAAAACTACACAGCAACCATGTGAATTATCTAGTGGCAAAGTAAACTTTTTTATTGTGAATTGAGTGATTGTTTACATGGGAGAATATCGGTTTTACATTCACCCCATTTCATTGCAGTGATTACAGTCCTCTCTGTGCATCATCATTCAATAGTATTTGCTTCTGTTCCCACTGGTTTTTTTTGGGGGGGTTGGGTGGAGGAGCTTTTATAGGTAACTTTTGATTTAACTTAAAAGGAAACTATAATTTGAAAGGAAAAATCATTAATGTTGTAACTTCATATAGTAATTTTAAGACTTTAAAAGTAAAAGGAATAGTTACAAATATAAAAATACCAGAAACATTTAAATAAGAATTTTGTGCTTATGTTGTAAAAAGTACAGCCAGAACATTCCTTAGAAGCCAGGCTTCCTCTCTCATACTTTGGATGTATTATCAGGAGGGACCAGTTCCTGGAGAAGGATCATGCTTGGTAAAGTGGAGGGTGGAGGGTCAGTGAAAAAGAGGGAGGTCATGAACAAGATGGATTGGCACAGTGGCAGAAACAGTGGGCCCAAGTGCAGCAGCAATTGTGAGGATGACGCAGGACTGGGTAGTGTTTCAGAATAGGGTCACACTAGGTTGGAACCATCATCTCAAAGACCTCTAACAACAATATTCTTACAAAAAATGTTGATCAGGTTAACATTCTGTTGTTTCTAAACTGTTAGAACTCTTTATGAAGCTATAAGATCATGAGTTCAGAAGTATTTCAAAGTTGTTCTTATGTGCCATGGAGTCGGTTCCGACTCATAGCGACTCTGTACAGGGTTTCCGAGGCTGTAAATCTTTACGGGAGCAGAAAGCCTCATCTTTCTCCCGCGGAACAGCTGGTAGTTTCGAACTGCTGACCTTGCGGCTTGCAGCCCGATTCATAACCACTACGCTACCAGAGCTCCTTTTCAAAGTTACAAAATCCATTTTTTGGGTCCCTGTATGAGTCGGAACCAACTCCACGGTACTTAACAACAACAACAGATTCAAAAATTGGAATCCTGGTGTGGCGCTGTGGATTAATGCGCCAGACTGCACAGCCGTTTGAATGCAGGGTTGGTGGTTCAAACTCACCAGCTGCTCCACGGAAACCCTATACGGGATAGCTAATGAGTCGGAACAGACTTGACGGCACTTAAGAAAAAAACAATTCAAAAATTGTAAGGAAATGTAATAGTTTATCATTTTACCTTGAATAAGGTGTTTAGCGTAGTGGTTACGAATCGGGCTGCGAACCGCAAGGTCAGCACTTCGAAACTACCAGCTGTTCTGCGGGAGAAAGATGAGGCTTTCTGCTCCCGTAAAGATTTCCAGCCTCGGAAGGTCCTGTACAGGGTTTCTGTGAGTCGGAACCAACTCCACGGCACATAATAACAACAAAGGTATTTAATGCTGTCATGTTCTGCAGTAAAGACTTGTTAGAGAATACATCTTTAAATAAAATTCTTGTTGATTTTGGAGTATTAAACCTAGTGATCTCAGTAGTAGATAGAATGCAGTTATTAAATCAGATTGTCAACCAACCAGTACCACTCCATAGTAATTTATTTAATTATTTTGAAATTACTGTGTGCTAAAATTACTTGGATTTATGTGTAATGCAGATGAGTCTTATTTAGAATACAGATGAATCTTAAAAAATGATTTTGGATGCTGTATTTTAGAATCTTAGGTGGCCTAATTTCCAATCGATATATTTCTTACATTGGATATTAAAAAAATTATTTCTGGTTTATTATCAGTGTGTCACATTGAAAAAAATTCATCTTAGGATCACTTTATATAAGTTACATTCGAGCCTTTTTTCCTCAACATCAAAGAGCTCATCCATATATAGCCCACTAATTAAAACAAGTCTCACACAATTAGTTCCTTGACAATACACTGTTAATCGATGATTGTCTCTAAGTGTTTATAATTAAATTGTGCTTTATCCTTTCTAAATAATAATTTTTTATTGTACACTTGAGATATGTGAGGTTCTCGTCTATACACTTTAATGCCGTTTAAGTCTCACTACATATATCTCTGGCTAGATTCTGTTAAGTGCCGTTAAGTCAGTTTGGACCCACAGCAACCCTGTATAGGGTTTCCAAGGAGTGGCTGGTGAGCTTGAACCGCCGACCTTGCAGTTCAAATGGCTTTGCAGTCTGGTGCATTAACCCACAGTGCCACATCAGGACTCCAGGCTCTGTTAGAGCTTGTCATTTTACAGTTTAGGGAAAAGTCTTGGAATTAAATTTGCATTTTTTCTTAGGATCATTTAATTGGTAGTGGAAGAGCTAGGATTCAAATCCTGGCTCTAAGAAGTAATATAGTAATGTCCTAGAAAGCAGGTGAAATTCTTGAAATAACACTGCTTAACATCTGGATGGCGCTCTACTGAATTGTATAACTTTATGCTTATTATTTAATTCTGTAGTTTGGTAACATCAGTATTTGAAGGCAAATAGACTTTCACTGTTGAGTAGGAGTCGTGATATGGCGCTGTGGGCTAATGCGCCGGACTGAAAGTCGTTTGAACTGCAAGGTTGGGGTTCAAGCTTACCAGCTGCTCCTTGGAAACCCCATACAAGGGTCACTATCAGAATCAACTTGACGGCACTTAACAAGAACAACAGGTGTTTTTAAGTTGAAACCCTACATTTTAATGGTGGGATTGTTTATTACCAATGAAGGGTCATATATGAAGCATAGGGCTCCATTTCTGTTGCAGTTTGAGTTGTATTAACATAGTTTTAACTTGACTGCTTAAACATTTTCTGAAGTTTTACCTTCTGGAAAGCATTTACAACACTTCCTCTAGGAGTGACAATTTTGAGAGTCAGTCTTTGTATTCAAGGACAATAGAGGTAATTTAGATGGAATCATAGATATTGTGCTTTAAGCAGTTTTATGAAATAAAATTTAAATTGATAATTTTATGCCATCTCATAATTTGAAAGAAGAGAGCATGCCAGAATGCTGATGTTCTGGAGAGGTTAAAATATTATCCGGAATTCAGAAGAGGGATAGAGACTTTTTTTTTTTATCAATACTGTACTGTGTGATTATATTTTGGTGTTTCTCTTAAATAAAGATGGAGTGGATTTAGTAATGTGTTACATTTGTAAAGATGTAACAGATTTAATAGTTTGCTCTCCTGTAGATATCTGTTACTGAGCAAGTCTTCCATACTAATGCCGGAAAAAGAAAGTCAAAGGACTTTTGGATAGCTATAGGTGTTAATTCTAAAATGATAGCCACTTTTTTTGCCAGGAAATTTTTCTTTTTATAAAATATTTGATAAAGATTAAAAGATCAGTATTTGCCCCAAACCCAAAGATGATAGATGACAGCAGGGGCAGGGAAATTCAACAAATGGAAATGGAGAACCAGGCAGGAAATGGAGAGAGTGATGATGACACATTGTGAGGATTGCACCCAGTGCCATTGAACAATGTGTATGGTTTATGAATTACCAATTGAAAATTAATTTGCTATGTAAACTTTGTCTTAAAGCACAATACAATTTTAGAAAGAACAAAAAAAGTTTGATAGCTGACTACTCATTTTATTTACAAAATGGAGGGAAGCATTTTAGAACGGCAAGTTATTAATGTGGCAAAAAATGAAAAATAGAACTTGGTAAAAGAAATGAGATGCAGTTCTTGTGTGCCGTTGAGTTGATTTCCTACTCTTGAGTGACTCGGGTTTCTGAGGAGTGGCTAGTTAGTGGGTTTGAATTGCTGACGTTGTGGTTAGCAGTCCAGTGCTTTATGCTGTAGCATCATGCAAGAGCACTAGTTTCAGAAGACCCCTGAGGACAGTAGCATAATACATTACTGATGACTGAGTCATAAAGTGTTAAAATCATGATTGCTATGTTTGATTAAAATAAAGGTATCATTGCAAATGGCTGATGGTTAAGTACTGGAAAGGCAGCCAGTATTTAAGGAAGGTGGAACTTTCAGCTCAGAAATATTTGGCTCTTCTCTAAAAGTGCTAAATAGCTGATGTTTTACTGTATATCTTCCTCAGGTTTTTTGAGAACTAGTTAGTAATCATTCTTTGGGATGTACATATACTTACATAAACATATTTGACCAGAGTATTTAATACCTGGATAAATTAGGAAGGGTGGACTCTTCTGTCAACCTTTTTAGTGCTGAGGTATGTATATGAAACATATTAACTTAGGCTAAATTGAAGGTGGAGAGTTGCTTAGGGTACTTCATTGGGTCAGTTAGTAGTATTTTTAGTATTATTATCTAATATTTAAGTAAACTCTTCGCTGTGCTATGAACAATATTTGGGGCCTAAGACCACTTTCACAGTAAACATCACTGTAGTTAAAACTAGTTCTGTCATTGAGGAACAGATCAGACACATTAGCTTTTTAAAATACAGCTTTTATAATTACTCTAGACTAAAATAATTTCAGTCTAGCTTTGTTCAATTTTTTGGTGGAAAATTTCTGTAATCACAGAAGTAGTTTTAATAGTTAAATCTCAACTTAATAGAAATTGTTTTTGTTCTAGAACTTGCCATGGATATCAGCAAGAAGCCATTTTTTTATATAGTCATTTTTCTTTCTCACCTTTAAAAAGATAGCAGTGGGCTTTTCACTTTTAAAGGGTAAATGTTGTTAATGAACTTTTATCTGTAAAGGAAATGCTCTGTATCTTTAGTTTAGAAGTAAGTATTAGATATTTAGAAGTTGTATTTCAAAGAAAGAAAAAAATGTCTATTGAGAAAAAACCTCATTTCCCATCAATTGGCAATAAACATTAAAAATGACCTACACAGCATTGTGGATATCTTTGTTCATTTGTTTGTAAAATAATCAAAAGTGTTATAAAAGTTCAACATGGAAGTTTTATTTGAGGAAGTCTTAAAAATTAAACACCTAAAATGGCCCCATACTAGGATACATGTACAAGTTGAAAACATAACCTAAAATGGGAAACAGTATATTCTTAAAGTAAGATTTATTTTGTATGTCAAAATAACTGTTATTAGAAGTAACAAGTTTATGATAAAGTAGTAAGATCAGTTAACACTTCAGTTAATCTGGCATTTTGGGGAGAAGTTTGTAACTCAAGGGACAGTTGTCCTTTTGGTCAAGAATGGGTTTTAAGGGCAATATCCTAAAAGCCCACACGATGGAGTAGGTTCCTAATGGTTTATTAAGTGCCTTTATGTGGGTTTCCACTTAATAGAGACTCTACAGGGTTTCTGAGAGTGGCTGGTGGGTTTGAACTGCCAACTTTGTGTTTAGCACTCTAGTATTTATTCTACAGCAGCACACCAGGATTCCTTCCTAATGATGATTGTTGTTGAGTGCCATCAAGCCAGTTCTTACTCATAGTGACCCTGTATAGGGTCTCCAAGGAGCAACTGGTAAATTTGAACTGCTGACCTTGCGGTTCAAACCGACTTTGCAATTGAGTGCTTATCCTACAGCATACAGACCGGCTGTAATTTCTTTACTGGAGCTGGAAGTCAGTATCAAGCCCCAGTTATGACTACATCTCAGTTATAAAAATGAGAAAACATGGAGCAAACAGGAATTTTAATCCCATGGTGAGCATTTTTTTTAGATCTCATAACAAATTCTGACAGTTTTGCTTTAAAAATGGCCAGTGTTTTTTAAAGGGCAGAAGGTTTATTTGGCATTGGGCAGGGTGCAAAAAGGATCAAAGAACTGCCAGATCTGAGCTTTATGGCCTTTTTGTTGTAGTAATGTTAAATACTAATTTAAGATTTTACCTTTAAAATGATTGTTTTTGAGTATGTATCTTTGGTCCTAGTGTCTTGGTAGTTGTCACTTGCCAGTGGGTTGCTTTCGCACATAAAGGTTTAAATATTTTATTGCTGGTTAACTGCTGGGGTTCTACTGTAAAGAAATAGGTTAATTGGTGGGTTAGCCACTAATTATCTGATTGACACTTTTCATCAAATTGTTTTCATAATACTTTTGTCTTTATTCTGAGTTCTTAAAACAGTCATGGAATTGATTTCTGACTCGGCACAAAAAAAGTTTGTTCACAAGTAAATTGTGAGACTTAGAATAATTTCTTAGTTTGTGTGCTAACTTTGTTAATGAGAAATGAGAGAATTTTAAAAATTAGAATAGCAATTGACATATAGATACAATGCTGGTTACTGTGATAAATGCTTTATACTGTGTATAGCCTTTTGACATGTCAAAAACTTTGGAACAGAAACCTGAAGCTAAGTTTGTGTATTGCTGCTGTCAGTGTTTAACTTGTAATTTAAAGGAAGCATAATGTCCAGTATTTTTATTTTGAGGACATGTTTATCTTTTTAGCATGTCAAAAAACTTAATGTGCTGCTTGCTCACTAATTTGTAAATTATGCAAGAACAGCAATGATAAGCAAAACTTTTTGGAGTCGGATGCCCTTGATGTATGCTTCTGTAGGAAGTGTGACATTTTAATTTACTGCCCGGTAAATTGGTGCAGTTTTGGAAAGTTGTGTTAATGATGTAGATAATATAAAGTTTAATTTATTTTTAGCATTTTAATACTTCTTTTTGTCTTTACAGGAAAATGTTTATAGGAGGCCTTAGCTGGGACACTACAAAGAAAGATCTGAAGGACTACTTCTCCAAATTTGGTGAAGTTGTAGACTGCACTCTGAAGTTAGATCCTATCACAGGGCGATCAAGGGGTTTTGGCTTTGTGCTATTTAAAGAGTCGGAGAGTGTAGATAAGGTAGTGTTTTATGTGTATGTTCTGATCAATTAGTAATATTTGGATAAGTAATACAGTAAAACTATGAAAGCTGGAACCTGTGTAAGGCGGAAACCTATCAGAGAAGGAAAAAACTAACACTTGTTACTAAATCAAGGTATGGAAAGTAATTACACCACACCGTGTCAAAGGTGGAAAACATGCAGGCCCTATCCCAGAAAAACGGGAATCCCTTCAAGTTTTAGTTCTCAACAGATTTCATTCCACAAGGTGGCTTCGCAATGTTTGTGGAGAAATGTTATTGAAAGACTCAGGATTTTTCTCATGAACTTGCTGAAACTTCCCTAAATACTAAAACATGGATAGCTTGATTAACAATGGGTTTCTCCATTAATTGGGGTTTTCCCTTCTTCAGGTCTAGGAAGTAAAAGAAAGTTCTTACTCTAGTATATTTTTTTGAAGAAAGAGTCAGATTTAAAAATTATTTGCTAAATATTCTTGTGTGTCTGGCTCTAGCAAATTACAGTTTAAAACATCATTGAAACTTAAAGACTTTAACTTAAAAGGGTGTGCTATGGAAAATTCACAAATAACATTTTGAAATTTGTTAGGCAAAAATTAATCATCTTTTTGGTCTTTGCAAAGGGGAAGTAGCAATTATATTTGTTTATATAGCTGATGGTTACCTAGTAAGACACCCTGGCTGCCCAGTGGCTAAACTCTTGGCTGACAATGGAAAGATCATTTCAGACCCATCGGCTGCTCTGGTGGGAGAAAGATGTGGCAGTCTGCTCTGAAAATTTGCTGCCTGGGAAACTGGTGAAGTTCTACCCTCTCCTGTAGAGTCACTAGATTGGCAATGGTTTTTTTGGGATTTAGTTATCTAGAATTAGTTAAATTTGTGTCTTCTTCCCTTGCATTGTTATTGACCTCACATTTAGATACTAGTATGTATTAGCTAGTTAAACACTGTTAACCTGGTGTGGTGCTATAGAATAAGCACTGGATTGCTAACCAAAAGTTTGGCAGTTCAGACCTCCTTGAAAACTCTACAGGGTTGCTATAAGTCAGAAGTGACTCGAGGGCACTTACCAACTGAAAGGTTGGCTGTTAGAGTTCTCCTAGAGTCACCTCTCTCTGAAGAAAGGCTTGGCAGTCAACTTCAGAAGGATCACAGCGTTTGAAATCCCTGTGGCGTGCAGTTCTACTCTGAAATACATGGGGTTGCCACTAATCAGAATTGACTTTTTTTTTTTTAAATCCCCATCTAGAATTGACTTTTGATTATTGTGTACTAGCTGATGTCATCACCAAACTATTTGGCAGTTTAATCTTGAACCAGTCAACATGTACCTGACATTAGCTGTATTTATTTATTTTAAAGTAAATTTTCTATGCACTTAAGATAAATATTTAAAATGCAAAACTTGAATTTCTTTAGGTCATGGATCAGAAAGAACATAAATTGAATGGGAAAGTGATTGACCCTAAAAGGGCCAAAGCCATGAAAACAAAAGAACCTGTTAAAAAAATTTTTGTTGGTGGCCTTTCTCCAGATACACCTGAAGAGAAAATAAGGGAGTACTTTGGTGGTTTTGGTGAGGTATGTTATAATGTTTTGACCGAGGTTATATAACAATTTGTATAAATGTAATTGTCACATCAAGTAAACGAAAATTCACTGGATTTTTCAAAGCTGTTTTAAAGTTTCAGCAGTTTGTGTGATTTGTTTTTTTAAAGTTAGGAAAACGGGTGGCTTGGGGCCCCCTTTATATAGTCTACAAACATTTTTGACTTGATTCAAACAATTCATGTTTTGATGTTAGTATTTAGGAATTGAAATATATAATACTCATGAAACTTTGGATCGTTAGCCATTTTCTAGCAAGTGCCAGAAACATTTCATTCTGTTTAAGAATTAGAATTGGCTATTTTTTTTCCCCACTTCATAGTTGAGTTTGTGACCCTGGTATTAAAAACTTAGCAAAATCAGTGTTTTGTGAGACTTTATTCATAGTAGTAATAGATAGGTAACAAAACATTTGCCATTTCAGCAATCTTCAGTTGTTCAGTGACAGTGATTTAATATATTTTTTAATGTTTTGTGAATTATGTGATAGTTTACATGAGAGAACGTTAGCTTTACAGTCATCCTATCGTATATCGTTTCATTGTCATGTTACAATTCCCTCCATGCATCATCAACCAACAAAAGGGTGTGCCCTGAATGCCTGCCCCTCGTTGTCAGCACACAACCCCTCTCCCTCTCTGCGTCTAGAGTCCCCAGCCGCTCCATCTCTCCGCGTCATTGTCTCTGCTTCCATCTCTGGCATCACTGATTATCTGGGTAGGGTCCCGCACTCCTCTCTTCCTTGATGGTCTCAGGGACCTCTGCTCCTAGAATGCAAAGTCAATCGGAACTCCCCTCCTTTTGCTACCTTTACATTTCCAACCTTCACAGTCAGTCCTGATAACAATTATTCACTATTATACCACAGAACAATTTTTCACTATTATACCACAAGAGACCTGTCCCCATCTCCTTTCATCAGCCCCATCCAGACAGATTAGAAACTACTCAGTGGAGATTCTACCTTCCTCTGTGTTTTCTGGATCTAGGCTCCCTCTTGAAAGCTTGTAAGCCAGTCGACAGTGATTGTATTTTAAGCTGAAGTTGATATTCTAATTTTGAAGACTGATTTAAAAGGGAACTTTAACACCTGGCAGAATAGGGACCAAGGGCCTATTTGACCCCATTAAACTTGTTCTCTTAATGTCTGCAAGATGTAAACTAAGATATTAAAACTTTCTATACATAAATATCAGGTGGAATCCATAGAGCTTCCCATGGACAACAAGACCAATAAGAGACGTGGATTCTGCTTTATTACCTTCAAGGAAGAGGAGCCGGTGAAGAAGATAATGGAAAAGAAATATCACAATGTTGGTCTTAGTAAAGTAAGTTAACACATCTACTTACTTAAAGAGAAAAGTAGCTAATATGGAGTGTTTCATCATTTAGCTTTCTGCGAAAATGACTTCAATTCAGTTTCTTGAGTGTACTTGAAAGACAGGTTGTGTACTTGTGTGGTGCATGCGACATATTCTTGTGTTTTAAATGTATTTATGGAAGACATTAATTAACTTAATTGCTTATATTGGAGAACAGGAGAGACGCATTTGTGTTTTTAGTGAATTTTCGTCTGGGCTTTCCTAGTAATATCTTTTGATGAGAACCTGATAAGTATAAGTATAATGAGCATCTAGCTTCAGAAGTGAATATTCTGAGTATGGAAAACTAAATTAGCTGATTTTGAGAAAAATACCAAGTTAGCCAGTTGTATTTTAAACATCTTGGGCTATTCAGGCTATTGTAAACTTGATTTGTTTTACTGGTAGTTATAACAGCATAATTTTGCTCTTTTAGTGTGAAATAAAAGTAGCCATGTCGAAGGAACAGTATCAGCAACAGCAGCAGTGGGGATCCAGAGGAGGATTTGCAGGAAGAGCTCGTGGAAGAGGTGGTGGTAAGCTAGAGTCTAAGTTTATTTACTCTGTCTTAAGCTTTTCTGCTTTTTAATTCTCCTGAAGTAAAGATCTTTGCTGATCTTCTGACTTTAGTGAACCTATTAATGTGCTGCAGGCCCCAGTCAAAACTGGAACCAGGGATATAGTAACTATTGGAATCAAGGCTATGGCAACTATGGATATAACAGCCAAGGTTACGGTGGTTATGGAGGATATGACTACACTGGTTACAACAGCTACTATGGATATGGTGATTATAGCAGTAAGTACTATACTTTTTATATTCACTGCTATTTGACATTTATTTTGTACAAATTTGGATAGGTAGAAAGGTTAGTGTAGCTTTGCCAAATACAAACTTCATCAGTT
>NW_006408952.1:822521-826600 GCF_000296735.1 Chrysochloris asiatica
TATTTCATAACCCATATCGTGTTGGGTACTCAGCAGTTCTTGTCATTCTGTAAACTTGCTCTTCAATTCTGGGGAGTGAATGATTCCCTCCTCTTCTGGTCCCCTCTTAACCATACCAATCTTTTGGTTCTCTGGAATTGTTATTTGGGTATGAGTCCTGGACATCCTTTTTTCCCTGTTTTTTCTCCCCGGTATGCCTCTTTTGCTTAATTAACTTTTAAAAATGTTTTAAGTTGTAGTAATCTTAATTTCTAGTTGTCCCCTACCCCTAATCTAGTTATAAATAGCAAACCTGTCCTTCACATGGGTATATTATTGTCTTTTTCTCATCTCTGGTTATTAAACTATACAAAGGAATTTCAAAAATTCATGGACAAATGGAATTTTTCCAGAAAATTTTTGAATGTATATAACTTAAAAGTTATGTATATAACTTGAAAAATTGTTCTCTCCAGAAGCTTTTCTCCTATTGGTTTGATATCTGGCTTCATAGTACAGATTTTCTAAAAACGTTTGTGATTGGTTCATAGAGCATTTTAAAGCTGATGGGAGATGTGAATATGTGGGAGACTGGAAGGGGTTTGTCAGTGAGGTTCAGCTGTTAGGTGATCTGGCTCTCATTTTGAACTCTTGAGATCCTTAGGTTTTTTTTTTCCTTTTGCACTGGTCAGCCTAATCAGAGAAGTCTACTGCTTGAAAAGTTAAAACAAAAACAACTTGGATGTTAGTGTGGCATCCCAATTGGGGAAGAAGCCTGAGAAATCTTTAAGTACTTCGTTTCTTTATTTTCATCACTGTATGCCTGTCTATTCAGTCTAAAGACCACTCTGTCTTAATCTCTTCAAGAGACTAAATTTTCCCTCTTCGACTTCGGTAAATGTCTAACAATACAGAGAGGATCTGGGAGTTTGACCGTCTCATAGACTTCCAACCTAACATTCTTTAGTTCCATTTACCCGCTCCTTTATAGAGGTATCTGAACTGCCAGTTACTAAACCTTTGGGAGAGTTTGGTGTAATCTCATTCTCATAACTGAAAGATTGATTTTTTCCTAAAGTCTTAGTTATCATTTATTCATATTTTTTCATATGCTTCCGAAATTTTTTGCTGTCTCCTTTTTCTTTGTCCTTAAGGTTTTATGCACCCCTGTCCCCCACCCCCTGCACGCACACACAATTTTTTTTTCCTATGGTCAGGGCTGGAGTGAAAAAAAAATTTTTTTTTTATTAACCAGTCTTATTTTTGTGTGTAGCTGGTGGTGGGAGATTTGGGATTTGGGGGATGGTACCAAGCCAAAGCACACTGAGTTCTATCTCATTGAAACCCTATGGGACAAAATAGAACTAGGGTTTCTAAGGCTTAATCTATACAGGAGCATGTAACCTCATGTTTTTCCCAGACAGCCTCGTCTTTCTGTGGAGTGGCTGGTGGATTTGAACTGTTGATCTTGTGGTTAACAACCCAATGCAAAGCTCACCACACCTCCAGGGCTCCTGGGGAATGGGAAGGGACAGGTAAATTAAGATACTCAGAAGCTCAGTAACATTATGGATTTGGGGAACAAAGTAAAGTTTGCTTCATTACAGAAAACCTCTAGGTAGCTTTGAGCTCAGGGTGGCATCAGTATTGTAAACTCTTAAGGACTAGTGATTTCACTTTTTTCTCAAGTTAATAATGAATGAGCTTTCTAGTGCTGTGGCCCTGTGGGCTAATGTGCTGGACTGCAAGATCAGTTTGAACCACATGGTCAGCGGTTCAAGCTCACCAGCCACTCCTCAGAAACCCTATACAGGGTTGCTGTGAGTCGGAACTGACTCGACAGCACTTAACAACAAAGACTGATTTAATTTTTCCTCAATGAATGAGCTTTCTAGGTTTTTAGTACATGTGCCTTGGTGGCACAGTTGATTAAGCATTGGGGGTTGCTCTCCAGTCACTTCTGACTCAGCAACCCTGTGAAAGGTGTCCAAAGAGTGGCTGCTAACCTTTTGGTTAGCAATCCAGTGCTTATGCTGTGCCAGGGTGATTCAAATGGACCAGTCACTCCACAGGCAAAAGATGAGGTGGTTTGCTCCTGTAAAGATTTCGCCTTTAAGACTGAGGAGCAGCTCTTGTTTTGCCTGATAGGGTCAGTGTACATTGGAATGGATTTGAAGGCAGTGGGTTTGGTTTACTAGACAGAACTTAACCAGGTGAGTTATTGTGTCTTCCTGAGGTTCTGGGTTACCGCCTTTTAACTTGTGTATTAATGAAGTTGCAAATCTTGTTACCATATTACATTTACTTCACTGGAATGACAGTTGCTTTACCGTGGTTAGTTGTGCACAAATAAGTGTAGTCTACGAGGGAACTTCAAAAAGTTTGTGGAAAATTCCATTATCTTTCAATTTGATTTTTCCACAATTTTTTTGAAGCCCTCCTGTATGTATGATCCACCCACCTGTCAAGGTGCCAGTTCTAAGAAAAGCATGTTTCGGACTTCAAGGTATTCATTTGTGAAACCAGAAGGACTGAACTCTTGAGCTCCACAAGTATGAGGGAGGGGGCCTTCAAAAATGTCCTGGAAAATTGGAATGAAAAAATGAAGCTTTCCACAAACTTTTTTGAAGCCCCGTGCATTTCTGTTGACTCTGAAATATGTGATGCTACTTTGTTTATGGTTATTACCTGAAATGTGAAAATCTAGATCTTTGCCTAGGAAATAGACACCAAAAGTATAATTATCAGAAATCTAATAGTAAAATTTATCAGTGTACTAAACATTCAAGAATGACTCCAAACACTTCATAGGAAGTAATTTTTACCACCTACTTTTGACAAGCTTTATTAGAAAGCAGCAGAAATCCTCATCTTACTACCAGCAGTTTTGTGGGGAAAAGATGAGACTTTCTGCTCCTGTAAAGATTTACAGCCTCGGAAACCCTATGCAGAGTCACTATGAGTCGGAACCGACTCCATGGCATACCACTACTACCACCACCACCACCACTTTTGACAAGCTTTAGAAGGGTGCCTGTTTTAGCCTCTCATTACTAATCACATTCAAAATGTACCATAATTTAGGAGTCTAGCTAGATGAATAAGGGAGGACAATGACTCTGTAGGATAAGCACTGGATTTGTGTTTTGAGACAGTGGTTTGAGCCCATCCTCTTCACCATGGGAGAAAGATAAGACTTTTCCTGTTCCTGCAACGATTAACGGATTTAAACCCTATACAGTGTCACTATGACTTGGAACAACAGTCAGATGAATATCCAGCTGTGCTAAATTGATTCTGCCAGGCCTTTTAATTAATAGCAGCAGCAGCCTATAAGCTGGTAAATTGTAGAAGGGTTAATTATGATAGTTGGCATTTGAAAGAGGCCCGCAGATCATCTATATCAGAGTCATTCAATGAATAAATAAAAATTGTTCAGGGTTGCCTGGGATTTTGTAATTCATATACCCCAAGTAATCTTAGTTACACTAGTCTTAAAGACCATTGCTTTAAGATACAGTGAGAGTTAAAAGTGCTGAAAGCCTTGTTATTTTATCTTATGAGTAAAGCTGCTAATGTTTCCTAAAATTTAACACCATGTTAAATGTAATGACAGTCATGCATTTTATACATTGACCTGAAGTCTAATTTGAATGGAAAAAGAGTGCTAGCAAGATGACAGCAATAATGGAGCTGGGGGATGGGGAATTATAGGAGCAGCTTCAGACTGGGAACACGGTGACTTCTGTTTGTTTTTTTAAATTGTTTTTTAAAATTCACTACAAAATACACTCCCTTATTGTCTGCATGTTGTTCTAGCCTCCCTTTGTTTCATTGCTGATCTCAGTTCATCTGTAGCATCATGAGTTGGTTATCAGCAACTTTGAAATTCACTTTTGCTATTGTTTTCTTGAGGTGTTAGCCTAGTTATATCTCGCCCATAGCAAATTTAAGATTCTAAAGAAGGATGGAATTCTAGCAGCCTTCCAGTGGAAATGGCGATTTGTAGCCTTATGTAAAGAATGTGGGCTCCAGAGGGCTATAATTTATGAAGGCAGAGCAGTGAGTTTTCCTCAGTAAATCCTGTACAGGCAGGGAAT